>NC_134398.1:126250852-126550852 GCF_050003625.1 Haematobia irritans | reverse complement strand
GGGGGTGGTCACGAATTAACCTTCTTTTCGCTCTAGGACGCATATTTAAGGAGATATGGCCAATTTAAGTTTTTCATGTGATTTTTTGAGGATTTTCATCAAAATTTTGATTTTTTGGGGGTGGTCACGAATTAACCTTCTTTTCGCTCTTGGACGCATATTTAAGGAGATATGGCCAATTTAAGTTTTTCATATAAAAAATTTGATTTTTCGAGGATTTTCATCAAAATTTTGATTTTTTGGGGGTGGTCACGAATTAAAGTCCTTTTCGCTCTAGGACGCATATATAAGGAGATATGGGCAATTTAAGTTTTTCATTCGAAAAATTTGATTTTTCGAGGATTTTCATCAAAATTTTGATGGGGGGTGGTCACGAATTAACCTTCTTTTCGCTCTAGGACGCATAGTTAAGGAGATATGGCCAATTTAAGTTTTTCATATGAAAAATTTGATTTTTCGAGGATTTTCATCAAAATTTTGATTTTTGGGGGGTGGTCACGAATTAACCTTCTTTTCGCTCTAGGACGCATATTTAAGGAGATATGGCCAATTTAAGTTTTTCATATGAAAAAATTGATTTTTCGAGGATTTTCACCAAAATTTTGATTTTTGGGGTGTGGTCACGAATTAACCTTCTTTTCGCTCTAGGACGCATATTTAAGGAGATATGGCCAATTTAAGTTTTTCATATGAAAAATTTGATTTTTCGAGGATTTTCATTAAAAATTTGATTTTTGGGGGGGTGGTCACGAATTAACCTTCTTTTCGCTCTAGGACGCATAGTTAAGGAGATATGGCCAATTTAAGTTTTTCATATGAAAAATTTGATTTTTCGAGGATTTTCATCAAAATTTTGATTTTTTGGGGGTGGTCACGAATTAAAGTCCTTTTCGCTCTAGGACGCATATTTAAGGAGATATGGCCAATTTAAGTTTTTCATATGAAAAATTTGATTTTCTGAGAATTTTCATAAAAATTTTGATTTTTTGGGGATGGTCACGAATTAAAGTCCTTTTCGCTCTAGGTCGCATATTTAATGAGATATGGCCAATTTAAGTTTTTCATATGAAAAATTTGATTTTTCGAGGATTTTCACCAAAATTTTGAATTTTGGGGGGTGGTCACGAATTAACCTTCTTTTCGCTCTAGGACGCATATTTAAGGAGATATGGCCAATTTAAGTTTTTCATACGAAAAATTTGATTTTTCGAGGATTTTCATCAAAATTTTGATTTTTGGAGGGTGGTCACGAATTAACCTTCTTTTCGCTCTAGGACGCATAGTTAAGGAGATATGGCCAATTTAAGTTTTTCATATGAAAAATTTGATTTTTCGAGGATTTTCATCAAAATTTTGATTTTTGGGGGGTGGTCACGAATTAAAGTCCTTTTCGCTCTAGGACGCATATTTAAGGAGATATGGCCAATTTAAGTTTTTCATATAAAAAATTTGATTTTTCGAGGATTTTCATCAAAATTTTGATTTTTGGGGTGTGGTCACGAATTAAAGTCCTTTTCGCTCTAGGACGCATATTTAAGGAGATATGGCCAATTTAAGTTTTTCATATAAAAAATTTGATTTTTCGAGGATTTTCATCAAAATTTTGATTTTTTGGGGGTGGTCACGAATTAAAGTCCTTTTCGCTCTAGGACGCATATTTAAGGAGATATGGCCAATTTAAGTTTTTCATATGAAAAATTTGATTTTTCGAGGATTTTCACCAAAATTTTGATTTTTGGGGGGTGGTAACGAATTAACCTTCTTTTCGCTCTAGGACGCATATTTAAGGAGATATGGCCAATTTAAGTTTTTCATACGAAAAATTTGATTTTTCGAGGATTTTCATCAAAATTTTGATTTTTGGGGGGTGGTCACGATTAACCTTCTTTTCGCTCTAGGACGCATATTTAAGGAGATATGGCCAATTTAAGTTTTTCATATGAAAAATTTGATTTTTCGAGGATTTTCATCAAAATTTTGATGGGGGGTGGTCACGAATTAACCTTCTTTTCGCTCTAGGACGCATATTTAAGGAGATATGGCCAATTTAAGTTTTTCATACGAAAAATTTGATTTTTCGAGGATCTTCATCAAAATTTTGATTTTTTGGGGGTGGTCACGAATTAAAGTCCTTTTCGCTCTAGGACGCAAATTTAAGGATTGATTTTTCGAGGATTTTCATCAAAATTTTGATTTTTGGGGGGTGGTCACGAATTAAAGTCCTTTTCGCTCTAAGACGCATATTTAAGGAGATATGGCCAATTTAAGTTTTTCATATGAAAAATTTGATTTCTCGAGGATTTTCATCAAAATTTTGATTTTTGGGGGGTGGTCACGAATTAACCTTCTTTTCGCTCTAGGACGCATATTTAAGGAGATATGGCCAATTTAAGTTTTTCATATGAAAAATTTGATTTCTCGAGGATTTTCATCAAAATTTTGATTTTTGGGGGGTGGTCACGAATTAACCTTCTTTTCGCTCTAGGACGCATATTTAAGGAGATATGGCCAATTTAAGTTTTTCATATGAAAAAATTGATTTTTCGAGGATTTTCACCAAAATTTTGATTTTTGGGGTGTGGTCACGAATTAACCTTCTTTTCGCTCTAGGACGCATATTTAAGGAGATATGGCCAATTTAAGTTTTTCATATGAAAAATTTGATTTTTCGAGGATTTTCATTAAAAATTTGATTTTTGGGGGGGTGGTCACGAATTAACCTTCTTTTCGCTCTAGGACGCATAGTTAAGGAGATATGGCCAATTTAAGTTTTTCATATGAAAAATTTGATTTTTCGAGGATTTTCATCAAAATTTTGATTTTTTGGGGGTGGTCACGAATTAAAGTCCTTTTCGCTCTAGGACGCATATTTAAGGAGATATGGCCAATTTAAGTTTTTCATATGAAAAATTTGATTTTTTGAGAATTTTCATAAAAATTTTGATTTTTTGGGGATGGTCACGAATTAAAGTCCTTTTCGCTCTAGGACGCATATTTAATGAGATATGGCCAATTTAAGTTTTTCATATGAAAAATTTGATTTTTCGAGGATTTTCACCAAAATTTTGAATTTTGGGGGGTGGTCACGAATTAACCTTCTTTTCGCTCTAGGACGCATATTTAAGGAGATATGGCCAATTTAAGTTTTTCATATGAAAAATTTGATTTTTCGAGGATTTTCACCAAAATTTTGATTTTTGGGGGGGTGGTCACGAATTAACCTTCTTTTCGCTCTAGGACGCATATTTAAGGAGATATGGCCAATTTAAGTTTTTCATACGAAAAATTTGATTTTTCGAGGATTTTCATCAAAATTTTGATTTTTTGGGGGTGGTCACGAATTAAAGTCCTTTTCGCTCTAGGACGCATATTTAAGGAGATATGGCCAATTTAAGTTTTTCATATGAAAAATTTGATTTTTCGAGGATTTTCATCAAAATTTTGATTATTTGGGGGTGGTCACGAATTAAAGTCCTTTTCGCTCTAGGACGCATATTTAAGGAGATATGGCCAATTTAAGTTTTTCATGTGAAAAATTTGATTTTTTGAGGATTTTCATCAAAATTTTGATTTTTGGGGGGTGGTCACGAATTAACCTTCTTTTCGCTCTAGGACGCATATTTAAGGAGATATGGCCAATTTAAGTTTTTCATATAAAAAATTTGATTTTTCGAGGATTTTCATCAAAATTTTGATTATTTGGGGGTGGTCACGAATTAAAGTCCTTTTCGCTCTAGGACGCATATTTAAGGAGATATGGGCAATTTAAGTTTTTCATACGAAAAATTTGATTTCTCGAGGATTTTCATCAAAATATTGATTTTTGGGGGGTGGTCACGAATTAAAGTCCTTTTCGCTCTAGGACGCATATTTAAGGAGATATGGCCAATTTAAGTTTTTCATATGAAAAATGTGATTTTTCGAGGATTTTCATCAAAATTTTGATTTTTGGGGGGTGGTCACGAATTAACCTTCTTTTCGCTCTAGGACGCATAGTTAAGAAGATATGGCCAATTTAAGTTTTTCATATGAAAAATTTTATTTCTCGAGGATTTTCATCAAAATTTTGATTTTTGGGGGGTGGTCACGAATTAACCTTCTTTTCGCTCTAGGACGCATAGTTAAGGAGATATGGCCAATTTAAGTTTTTCATATGAAAAATTTTAATTCTCGAGGATTTTCATCAAAATTTTGATTTTTGGGGGGTGGTCACGAATTAACCTTCTTTTCGCTCTAGGACGCATATTTAAGGAGATATGGCCAATTTAAGTTTTTCATGTGATTTTTTGAGGATTTTCATCAAAATTTTGATTTTTTGGGGGTGGTCACGAATTAACCTTCTTTTCGCTCTTGGACGCATATTTAAGGAGATATGGCCAATTTAAGTTTTTCATATAAAAAATTTGATTTTTCGAGGATTTTCATCAAAATTTTGATTTTTTGGGGGTGGTCACGAATTAAAGTCCTTTTCGCTCTAGGACGCATATATAAGGAGATATGGGCAATTTAAGTTTTTCATTCGAAAAATTTGATTTTTCGAGGATTTTCATCAAAATTTTGATGGGGGGTGGTCACGAATTAACCTTCTTTTCGCTCTAGGACGCATAGTTAAGGAGATATGGCCAATTTAAGTTTTTCATATGAAAAATTTGATTTTTCGAGGATTTTCATCAAAATTTTGATTTTTGGGGGGTGGTCACGAATTAACCTTCTTTTCGCTCTAGGACGCATATTTAAGGAGATATGGCCAATTTAAGTTTTTCATATGAAAAAATTGATTTTTCGAGGATTTTCACCAAAATTTTGATTTTTGGGGTGTGGTCACGAATTAACCTTCTTTTCGCTCTAGGACGCATATTTAAGGAGATATGGCCAATTTAAGTTTTTCATATGAAAAATTTGATTTTTCGAGGATTTTCATTAAAAATTTGATTTTTGGGGGGGTGGTCACGAATTAACCTTCTTTTCGCTCTAGGACGCATAGTTAAGGAGATATGGCCAATTTAAGTTTTTCATATGAAAAATTTGATTTTTCGAGGATTTTCATCAAAATTTTGATTTTTTGGGGGTGGTCACGAATTAAAGTCCTTTTCGCTCTAGGACGCATATTTAAGGAGATATGGCCAATTTAAGTTTTTCATATGAAAAATTTGATTTTCTGAGAATTTTCATAAAAATTTTGATTTTTTGGGGATGGTCACGAATTAAAGTCCTTTTCGCTCTAGGTCGCATATTTAATGAGATATGGCCAATTTAAGTTTTTCATATGAAAAATTTGATTTTTCGAGGATTTTCACCAAAATTTTGAATTTTGGGGGGTGGTCGCGAATTAACCTTCTTTTCGCTCTAGGACGCATATTTAAGGAGATATGGCCAATTTAAGTTTTTCATACGAAAAATTTGATTTTTCGAGGATTTTCATCAAAATTTTGATTTTTGGAGGGTGGTCACGAATTAACCTTCTTTTCGCTCTAGGACGCATAGTTAAGGAGATATGGCCAATTTAAGTTTTTCATATGAAAAATTTGATTTTTCGAGGATTTTCATCAAAATTTTGATTTTTGGGGGGTGGTCACGAATTAAAGTCCTTTTCGCTCTAGGACGCATATTTAAGGAGATATGGCCAATTTAAGTTTTTCATATAAAAAATTTGATTTTTCGAGGATTTTCATCAAAATTTTGATTTTTGGGGTGTGGTCACGAATTAAAGTCCTTTTCGCTCTAGGACGCATATTTAAGGAGATATGGCCAATTTAAGTTTTTCATATAAAAAATTTGATTTTTCGAGGATTTTCATCAAAATTTTGATTTTTTGGGGGTGGTCACGAATTAAAGTCCTTTTCGCTCTAGGACGCATATTTAAGGAGATATGGCCAATTTAAGTTTTTCATATGAAAAATTTGATTTTTCGAGGATTTTCACCAAAATTTTGATTTTTGGGGGGTGGTCACGAATTAACCTTCTTTTCGCTCTAGGACGCATATTTAAGGAGATATGGCCAATTTAAGTTTTTCATACGAAAAATTTGATTTTTCGAGGATTTTCATCAAAATTTTGATTTTTGGGGGGTGGTCACGATTAACCTTCTTTTCGCTCTAGGACGCATATTTAAGGAGATATGGCCAATTTAAGTTTTTCATATGAAAAATTTGATTTTTCGAGGATTTTCATCAAAATTTTGATGGGGGGTGGTCACGAATTAACCTTCTTTTCGCTCTAGGACGCATATTTAAGGAGATATGGCCAATTTAAGTTTTTCATACGAAAAATTTGATTTTTCGAGGATCTTCATCAAAATTTTGATTTTTTGGGGGTGGTCACGAATTAAAGTCCTTTTCGCTCTAGGACGCAAATTTAAGGATTGATTTTTCGAGGATTTTCATCAAAATTTTGATTTTTGGGGGGTGGTCACGAATTAAAGTCCTTTTCGCTCTAAGACGCATATTTAAGGAGATATGGCCAATTTAAGTTTTTCATATGAAAAATTTGATTTCTCGAGGATTTTCATCAAAATTTTGATTTTTGGGGGGTGGTCACGAATTAACCTTCTTTTCGCTCTAGGACGCATATTTAAGGAGATATGGCCAATTTAAGTTTTTCATATGAAAAATTTGATTTCTCGAGGATTTTCATCAAAATTTTGATTTTTGGGGGGTGGTCACGAATTAACCTTCTTTTCGCTCTAGGACGCATATTTAAGGAGATATGGCCAATTTAAGTTTTTCATATGAAAAAATTGATTTTTCGAGGATTTTCACCAAAATTTTGATTTTTGGGGTGTGGTCACGAATTAACCTTCTTTTCGCTCTAGGACGCATATTTAAGGAGATATGGCCAATTTAAGTTTTTCATATGAAAAATTTGATTTTTCGAGGATTTTCATTAAAAATTTGATTTTTGGGGGGGTGGTCACGAATTAACCTTCTTTTCGCTCTAGGACGCATAGTTAAGGAGATATGGCCAATTTAAGTTTTTCATATGAAAAATTTGATTTTTCGAGGATTTTCATCAAAATTTTGATTTTTTGGGGGTGGTCACGAATTAAAGTCCTTTTCGCTCTAGGACGCATATTTAAGGAGATATGGCCAATTTAAGTTTTTCATATGAAAAATTTGATTTTTTGAGAATTTTCATAAAAATTTTGATTTTTTGGGGATGGTCACGAATTAAAGTCCTTTTCGCTCTAGGACGCATATTTAATGAGATATGGCCAATTTAAGTTTTTCATATGAAAAATTTGATTTTTCGAGGATTTTCACCAAAATTTTGAATTTTGGGGGGTGGTCACGAATTAACCTTCTTTTCGCTCTAGGACGCATATTTAAGGAGATATGGCCAATTTAAGTTTTTCATATGAAAAATTTGATTTTTCGAGGATTTTCACCAAAATTTTGATTTTTGGGGGGGTGGTCACGAATTAACCTTCTTTTCGCTCTAGGACGCATATTTAAGGAGATATGGCCAATTTAAGTTTTTCATACGAAAAATTTGATTTTTCGAGGATTTTCATCAAAATTTTGATTTTTTGGGGGTGGTCACGAATTAAAGTCCTTTTCGCTCTAGGACGCATATTTAAGGAGATATGGCCAATTTAAGTTTTTCATATGAAAAATTTGATTTTTCGAGGATTTTCATCAAAATTTTGATTATTTGGGGGTGGTCACGAATTAAAGTCCTTTTCGCTCTAGGACGCATATTTAAGGAGATATGGCCAATTTAAGTTTTTCATGTGAAAAATTTGATTTTTTGAGGATTTTCATCAAAATTTTGATTTTTGGGGGGTGGTCACGAATTAACCTTCTTTTCGCTCTAGGACGCATATTTAAGGAGATATGGCCAATTTAAGTTTTTCATATAAAAAATTTGATTTTTCGAGGATTTTCATCAAAATTTTGATTATTTGGGGGTGGTCACGAATTAAAGTCCTTTTCGCTCTAGGACGCATATTTAAGGAGATATGGGCAATTTAAGTTTTTCATACGAAAAATTTGATTTTTCGAGGATTTTCATCAAAATTTTGATTTTTGGGGGGTGGTCACGATTAACCTTCTTTTCGCTCTAGGACGCGTATTTAAGGAGATAGGGCCAATTTAAGTTTTTCATATGAAAAATTTGATTTTTCGAGGATTTTCATCAAAATTTTGATGGGGGGTGGTCACGAATTAACCTTCTTTTCGCTCTAGGACGCATATTTAAGGAGATATGGCCAATTTAAGTTTTTCATACGAAAAATTTGATTTTTCGAGGATTTTCATCAAAATTTTGATTTTTTGGGGGTGGTCACGAATTAAAGTCCTTTTCGCTCTAGGACGCAAATTTAAGGATTGATTTTTCGAGGATTTTCATCAAAATTTTGATTTTAGGGGGGTGGTCACGAATTAAAGTCCTTTTCGCTCTAGGACGCATATTTAAGGAGATATGGACAATTTAAGTTTTTCATATGAAAAATTTGATTTTTCGAGGATTTTCATCAAAATTTTGATTTTTGGGGGGTGGTCACGAATTAACCTTCTTTTCGCTCTAGGACGCATATTTAAGGAGATATGGCCAATTTAAGTTTTTCATATGAAAAAATTGATTTTTCGAGGATTTTCACCAAAATTTTGATTTTTGGGGTGTGGTCACGAATTAAAGTCCTTTTCGCTCTAGGACGCATATTTAAGGAGATATGGCCAATTTAAGTTTTTCATATGAAAAATTTGATTTTTCGAGGATTTTCATCAAAATTTTGATGGGGGGTGGTCACGAATTAACCTTCTTTTCGCTCTAGGACGCATATTTAAGGAGATATGGCCAATTTAAGTTTTTCATACGAAAAATTTGATTTTTCGAGGATTTTCATCAAAATTTTGATTTTTTGGGGGTGGTCACGAATTAAAGTCCTTTTCGCTCTAGGACGCAAATTTAAGGATTGATTTTTCGAGGATTTTCACCAAAATTTTGATTTTTGGGTGTGGTCACGAATTAACCTTCTTTTCGCTCTAGGACGCATATTTAAGGAGATATGGCCAATTTAAGTTTTTCATATGAAAAATTTGATTTTTCGAGGATTTTCATTAAAATTTTGATTTTTGGGGGGTGGTCACGAATTAACCTTCTTTTCGCTCTAGGACGCATAGTTAAGGAGATATGCCAATTTAAGTTTTTCATATGAAAAATTTGATTTTTCGAGGATTTTCATCAAAATTTTGATTTTTGGGGGGTGGTCACGAATTAACCTTCTTTTCGCTCTAGGACGCATATTTAAGGAGATATGGCCAATTTAAGTTTTTCATATGAAAAAATTGATTTTTCGAGGATTTTCATCAAAATTTTGATTTTTTGGGGGTGGTCACGAATTAAAGTCCTTTTCGCTCTAGGACGCATATTTAAGGAGATATGGCCAATTTAAGTTTTTCATATGAAAAATTTGATTTTTCGAGGATTTTCATTAAAAATTTGATTTTTGGGGGGGTGGTCACGAATTAACCTTCTTTTCGCTCTAGGACGCATAGTTAAGGAGATATGGCCAATTTAAGTTTTTCATATGAAAAATTTGATTTTTCGAGGATTTTCATCAAAATTTTGATTTTTTGGGGGTGGTCACGAATTAAAGTCCTTTTCGCTCTAGGACGCATATTTAAGGAGATATGGCCAATTTAAGTTTTTCATATGAAAAATTTGATTTTTTGAGAATTTTCATAAAAATTTTGATTTTTTGGGGATGGTCACGAATTAAAGTCCTTTTCGCTCTAGGACGCATATTTAATGAGATATGGCCAATTTAAGTTTTTCATATGAAAAATTTGATTTTTCGAGGATTTTCACCAAAATTTTGAATTTTGGGGGGTGGTCACGAATTAAAGTCCTTTTCGCTCTAGGACGCATATTTAAGGAGATATGGCCAATTTAAGTTTTTCATATAAAAAATTTGATTTTTCGAGGATTTTCATCAAAATTTTGATTTTTTGGGGGTGGTCACGAATTAAAGTCCTTTTCGCACTAGGACGCATATTTAAGGAGATATGGCCAATTTAAGTTTTTCATATGCAAAATGTGATTTTTCGAGGATTTTCATCAAAATTTTGATTTTTGGGGGGTGGTCACGAATTAACCTTCTTTTCGCTCTAGGACGCATAGTTAAGGAGATATGGCCAATTTAAGTTTTTCATATGAAAAATTTTATTTCTCGAGGATTTTCATCAAAATTTTGATTTTTGGGGGGTGGTCACGAATTAAAGTCCTTTTCGCTCTAGGACGCATATTTAAGGAGATATGGCAAATTTAAGTTTTTCATACGAAAAATTTGATTTCTCGAGGATTTTCATCAAAATATTGATTTTTGGGGGGTGGTCACGAATTAAAGTCCTTTTCGCTCTAGGACGCATATTTAAGGAGATATGGCCAATTTAAGTTTTTCATATGAAAAATTTGATTTTTCGAGGATTTTCATCAAAATTTTGATGGGGGGTGGTCACGAATTAACCTTCTTTTCGCTCTAGGACGCATATTTAAGGAGATATGGCCAATTTAAGTTTTTCATACGAAAAATTTGATTTTTCGAGGATTTTCATCAAAATTTTGATTTTTTTGGGGTGGTCACGAATTAAAGTCCTTTTCGCTCTAGGACGCAAATTTAAGGATTGATTTTTCGAGGATTTTCACCAAAATTTTGATTTTTGGGTGTGGTCACGAATTAACCTTCTTTTCGCTCTAGGACGCATATTTAAGGAGATATGGCCAATTTAAGTTTTTCATATGAAAAATTTGATTTTTCGAGGATTTTCATTAAAATTTTGATTTTTGGGGGGTGGTCACGAATTAACCTTCTTTTCGCTCTAGGACGCATAGTTAAGGAGATATGGCCAATTTAAGTTTTTCATATGAAAAATTTGATTTTTCGAGGATTTTCATCAAAATTTTGATTTTTGGGGGGTGGTCACGAATTAACCTTCTTTTCGCTCTAGGACGCATATTTAAGGAGATATGGCCAATTTAAGTTTTTCATATGAAAAATTTGATTTTTCGAGGATTTTCATTAAAAATTTGATTTTTGGGGGGGTGGTCACGAATTAACCTTCTTTTCGCTCTAGGACGCATAGTTAAGGAGATATGGCCAATTTAAGTTTTTCATATGAAAAATTTGATTTTTCGAGGATTTTCATCAAAATTTTGATTTTTTGGGGGTGGTCACGAATTAAAGTCCTTTTCGCTCTAGGACGCATATTTAAGGAGATATGGCCAATTTAAGTTTTTCATATGAAAAATTTGATTTTTTGAGAATTTTCATAAAAATTTTGATTTTTTGGGGATGGTCACGAATTAAAGTCCTTTTCGCTCTAGGACGCATATTTAATGAGATATGGCCAATTTAAGTTTTTCATATGAAAAATTTGATTTTTCGAGGATTTTCACCAAAATTTTGAATTTTGGGGGGTGGTCACGAATTAACCTTCTTTTCGCTCTAGGACGCATATTTAAGGAGATATGGCCAATTTAAGTTTTTCATATGAAAAATTTGATTTTTCGAGGATTTTCATCAAAATTTTGATTTTTGGGGGGTGGTCACGAATTAAAGTCCTTTTCGCTCTAGGACGCATATTTAAGGAGATATGGCCAATTTAAGTTTTTCATATAAAAAATTTGATTTTTCGAGGATTTTCATCAAAATTTTGATTTTTTGGGGGTGGTCACGAATTAAAGTCCTTTTCGCTCTAGGACGCATATTTAAGGAGATATGGGCAATTTAAGTTTTTCATACGAAAAATTTGATTTTTCGAGGATTTTCATCAAAATTTTGATTTTTTGGGGGTGGTCACGAATTAAAGTCCTTTTCGCACTAGGACGCATATTTAAGGAGATATGGCCAATTTAAGTTTTTCATATGAAAAATGTGATTTTTCGAGGATTTTCATCAAAATTTTGATTTTTGGGGGGTGGTCACGAATTAACCTTCTTTTCGCTCTAGGACGCATAGTTAAGGAGATATGGCCAATTTAAGTTTTTCATATGAAAAATTTTATTTCTCGAGGATTTTCATCAAAATTTTGATTTTTGGGGGGTGGTCACGAATTAAAGTCCTTTTCGCTCTAGGACGCATATTTAAGGAGATATGGCCAATTTAAGTTTTTCCATACGAAAAATTTGATTTCTCGAGGATTTTCATCAAAATATTGATTTTTGGGGGGTGGTCACGAATTAACCTTCTTTTCGCTCTAGGACGCATAGTTAAGGAGATATGGCCAATTTAAGTTTTTCATATGAAAAATTTGATTTTTCGAGGATTTTCATCAAAATTTTGATTTTTGGGGGGTGGTCACGAATTAACCTTCTTTTCGCTCTAGGACGCATATTTAAGGAGATATGGCCAATTTAAGTTTTTCATATGAAAAAATTGATTTTTCGAGGATTTTCACCAAAATTTTGATTTTTGGGGTGTGGTCACGAATTAACCTTCTTTTCGCTCTAGGACGCATATTTAAGGAGATATGGCCAATTTAAGTTTTTCATATGAAAAATTTGATTTTTCGAGGATTTTCATTAAAAATTTGATTTTTGGGGGGGTGGTCACGAATTAACCTTCTTTTCGCTCTAGGACGCTTAGTTAAGGAGATATGGCCAATTTAAGTTTTTCATATGAAAAATTTGATTTTTCGAGGATTTTCATCAAAATTTTGATTTTTTGGGGGTGGTCACGAATTAAAGTCCTTTTCGCTCTAGGACGCATATTTAAGGAGATATGGCCAATTTAAGTTTTTCATATGAAAAATTTGATTTTTTGAGAATTTTCATAAAAATTTTGATTTTTTGGGGATGGTCACGAATTAAAGTCCTTTTCGCTCTAGGACGCATATTTAATGAGATATGGCCAATTTAAGTTTTTCATATGAAAAATTTGATTTTTCGAGGATTTTCACCAAAATTTTGAATTTTGGGGGGTGGTCACGAATTAACCTTCTTTTCGCTCTAGGACGCATATTTAAGGAGATATGGCCAATTTAAGTTTTTCATATGAAAAATTTGATTTTTCGAGGATTTTCATCAAAATTTTGATTTTTGGGGGGTGGTCACGAATTAAAGTCCTTTTCGCTCTAGGACGCATATTTAAGGAGATATGGCCAATTTAAGTTTTTCATATAAAAAATTTGATTTTTCGAGGATTTTCATCAAAATTTTGATTTTTTGGGGGTGGTCACGAATTAAAGTCCTTTTCGCTCTAGGACGCATATTTAAGGAGATATGGGCAATTTAAGTTTTTCATACGAAAAATTTGATTTTTCGAGGATTTTCATCAAAATTTTGATTTTTTGGGGGTGGTCACGAATTAAAGTCCTTTTCGCACTAGGACGCATATTTAAGGAGATATGGCCAATTTAAGTTTTTCATATGAAAAATGTGATTTTTCGAGGATTTTCATCAAAATTTTGATTTTTGGGGGGTGGTCACGAATTAACCTTCTTTTCGCTCTAGGACGCATAGTTAAGGAGATATGGCCAATTTAAGTTTTTCATATGAAAAATTTTATTTCTCGAGGATTTTCATCAAAATTTTGATTTTTGGGGGGTGGTCACGAATTAAAGTCCTTTTCGCTCTAGGACGCATATTTAAGGAGATATGGCCAATTTAAGTTTTTCATATGAAAAATTTGATTTCTCGAGGATTTTCATCAAAATTTTGATTTTTGGGGGGTGGTCACGAATTAACCTTCTTTTCGCTCTAGGACGCATAGTTAAGGAGATATGGCCAATTTAAGTTTTTCATATAAAAAATTTGATTTTTCGAGGATTTGCATCAAAATTTTGATTTTTTGGGGGTGGTCACGAATTAAAGTCCTTTTCGCTCTAGGACGCATATTTAAGGAGATATGGGCAATTTAAGTTTTTCATACGAAAAATTTGATTTTTCGAGGATTTTCATCAAAATTTTGATTTTTGGGGGGTGGTCACGAATTAACCTTCTTTTCGCTCTAGGACGCATATTTAAGGAGATATGGCCAATTTAAGTTTTTCATATGAAAAAATTGATTTTTCGAGGATTTCACCAAAATTTTGATTTTGGGGGTGTGGTCACGAATTAACCTTCTTTTCGCTCTAGGACGCATAGTTAAGGAGATATGGCCAATTTAAGTTTTTCATATGAAAAATTTGATTTTTCGAGGATTTTCATCAAAATTTTGATTTTTGGGGGGTGGTCACGAATTAAAGTCCTTTTCGCTCTAGGACGCATATTTAAGGAGATATGGCCAATTTAAGTTTTTCATATAAAAAATTTGATTTTTCGAGGATTTTCATCAAAATTTTGATTTTTGGGGTGTGGTCACGAATTAAAGTCCTTTTCGCTCTAGGACGCATATTTAAGGAGATATGGCCAATTTAAGTTTTTCATATAAAAAATTTGATTTTTCGAGGATTTTCATCAAAATTTTGATTTTTTGGGGGTGGTCACGAATTAAAGTCCTTTTCGCTCTAGGACGCATATTTAAGGAGATATGGCCAATTTAAGTTTTTCATATGAAAAATTTGATTTTTCGAGGATTTTCACCAAAATTTTGATTTTTGGGGGGTGGTCACGAATTAACCTTCTTTTCGCTCTAGGACGCATATTTAAGGAGATATGGCCAATTTAAGTTTTTCATACGAAAAATTTGATTTTTCGAGGATTTTCATCAAAATTTTGATTTTTTGGGGGTGGTCACGAATTAAAGTCCTTTTCGCTCTAGGACGCATATTTAAGGAGATATGGCCAATTTAAGTTTTTCATATGAAAAATTTGATTTCTCGAGGATTTTCATCAAAATTTTGATTTTTGGGGGGTGGTCACGAATTAACCTTCTGTTCGCTCTAGGACGCATATTTAAGGAGATATGGACCATTTAAGTTTTTCATATGAAAAATTTGATTTTTCGAGGATTTTCATCAAAATTTTGATTTTTGGGGGGTGGTCACGAATTAACCTTCTTTTCGCTCTAGGACGCATATTTAAGGAGATATGGCCAATTTAAGTTTTTCATATGAAAAAATTGATTTTTCGAGGATTTTCACCAAAATTTTGATTTTTGGGGTGTGGTCACGAATTAACCTTCTTTTCGCTCTAGGACGCATATTTAAGGAGATATGGCCAATTTAAGTTTTTCATATGAAAAATTTGATTTTTCGAGGATTTTCATTAAAAATTTGATTTTTGGGGGGGTGGTCACGAATTAACCTTCTTTTCGCTCTAGGACGCATAGTTAAGGAGATATGGCCAATTTAAGTTTTTCATATGAAAAATTTGATTTTTCGAGGATTTTCATCAAAATTTTGATTTTTTGGGGGTGGTCACGAATTAAAGTCCTTTTCGCTCTAGGACGCATATTTAAGGAGATATGGCCAATTTAAGTTTTTCATATGCAAAATGTGATTTTTCGAGGATTTTCATCAAAATTTTGATTTTTTGGGGGTGGTCACGAATTAAAGTCCTTTTCGCACTAGGACGCATATTTAAGGAGATATGGCCAATTTAAGTTTTTCATATGCAAAATGTGATTTTTCGAGGATTTTCATCAAAATTTTGATTTTTGGGGGGTGGTCACGAATTAACCTTCTTTTCGCTCTAGGACGCATAGTTAAGGAGATATGGCCAATTTAAGTTTTTCATATGAAAAATTTTATTTCTCGAGGATTTTCATCAAAATTTTGATTTTTGGGGGGTGGTCACGAATTAAAGTCCTTTTCGCTCTAGGACGCATATTTAAGGAGATATGGCCAATTTAAGTTTTTCATACGAAAAATTTGATTTCTCGAGGATTTTCATCAAAATATTGATTTTTGGGGGGTGGTCGCGAATTAACCTTCTTTTCGCTCTAGGACGCATATTTAAGGAGATATGGCCAATTTAAGTTTTTCATATGAAAAATTTGATTTTTTGAGAATTTTCATAAAAATTTTGATTTTTTGGGGATGGTCACGAATTAAAGCCCTTTTCGCTCTAGGACGCATATTTAAGGAGATATGGCCAATTTAAGTTTTTCATATGAAAAATTTGATTTTTCGAGGATTTTCATCAAAATTTTGAATTTTGGGGGGTGGTCACGAATTAACCTTCTTTTCGCTCTAGGACGCATATTTAAGAAGATATGGCCAATTTAAGTTTTTCATATGAAAAATTTGATTTTTCGAGGATTTTCATCAAAATTTTGATTTTTGGGGGGTGGTCACGAATTAAAGTCCTTTTCGCTCTAGGACGCATATTTAAGGAGATATGGCCAATTTAAGTTTTTCATATAAAAAATTTGATTTTTCGAGGATTTTCATCAAAATTTTGATTTTTTGGGGGTGGTCACGAATTAAAGTCCTTTTCGCTCTAGGACGCATATTTAAGGAGATATGGGCAATTTAAGTTTTTCATACGAAAAATTTGATTTTTCGAGGATTTTCATCCAAATTTTGATGGGGGGTGGTCACGAATTAACCTTCTTTTCGCTCTAGGACGCATATTTAAGGAGATATGGCCAATTTAAGTTTTTCATATGAAAAATTTGATTTTTCGAGGATTTTCATCAAAATTTTGATTTTTTGGGGGTGGTCACGAATTAAAGTCCTTTTCGCTCTAGGACGCATATTTAAGGAGATATGGCCAATTTAAGTTTTTCATATGAAAAATTTGATTTTTCGAGGATTTTCATCAAAATTTTGATTTTTGGGGGGTGGTCACGAATTAACCTTCTTTTCGCTCTAGGACGCATATTTAAGGAGATATGGCCAATTTAAGTTTTTCATATGAAAAAATTGATTTTTCGAGGATTTTCACCAAAATTTTGATTTTTGGGGTGTGGTCACGAATTAACCTTCTTTTCGCTCTATGACGCACATTTAAGGAGATATGGGCAATTTAAGTTATTCATACGAAAAATTTGATTTTTCGAGGATTTTCATCAAAATTTTGATTTTTGGGGGGTGGTCACGAATTAAAGTCCTTTTCGCACTAGGACGCATATTTAAGGAGATATGGCCAATTTAAGTTTTTCATATGAAAAATGTGATTTTTCGAGGATTTTCATCAAAATTTTGATTTTTGGGGGGTGGTCACGAATTAACCTTCTTTTCGCTCTAGGACGCATATTTAAGGAGATATGACCAATTTAAGTTTTTCATATGAAAAATTTGATTTTTCGAGGATTTTCATCAAAATTTTGATTTTTGGGGGGTGGTCACGAATTAACCTTCTTTTCGCTCTAGGACGCATATTTAAGGAGATATGGCCAATTTAAGTTTTTCATATGAAAAAATTGATTTTTCGAGGATTTTCACCAAAATTTTGATTTTTGGGGTGTGGTCACGAATTAACCTTCTTTTCGCTCTAGGACGCACATTTAAGGAGATATGGGCAATTTAAGTTATTCATACGAAAAATTTGATTTTTCGAGGATTTTCATCAAAATTTTGATTTTTGGGGGGTGGTCACGAATTAAAGTCCTTTTCGCACTAGGACGCATATTTAAGGAGATATGGCCAATTTAAGTTTTTCATATGAAAAATGTGATTTTTCGAGGATTTTCATCAAAATTTTGATTTTTGGGGGGTGGTCACGAATTAACCTTCTTTTCGCTCTAGGACGCATAGTTAAGGAGATATGGCCAATTTAAGTTTTTCATATGAAAAATTTTATTTCTCGAGGATTTTCATCACAATTTTGATTTTTGGGGGGTGGTCACGAATTAAAGTCCTTTTCGCTCTAGGACGCATATTTAAGGAGATATGGCCAATTTAAGTTTTTCATACGAAAAATTTGATTTCTCGAGGATTTTCACCAAAATTTTGATTTTTTGGGGGTGGTCACGAATTAAAGTCCTTTTCGCACTAGGACGCATATTTAAGGAGATATGGCCAATTTAAGTTTTTCATATGCAAAATGTGATTTTTCGAGGATTTTCATCAAAATTTTGATTTTTGGGGGGTGGTCACGAATTAACCTTCTTTTCGCTCTAGGACGCATAGTTAAGGAGATATGGCCAATTTAAGTTTTTCATATGAAAAATTTTATTTCTCGAGGATTTTCATCAAAATTTTGATTTTTGGGGGGTGGTCACGAATTAAAGTCCTTTTCGCTCTAGGACGCATATTTAAGGAGATATGGCCAATTTAAGTTTTTCATACGAAAAATTTGATTTCTCGAGGATTTTCATCAAAATATTGATTTTTGGGGGGTGGTCGCGAATTAACCTTCTTTTCGCTCTAGGACGCATATTTAAGGAGATATGGCCAATTTAAGTTTTTCATATGAAAAATTTGATTTTTTGAGAATTTTCATAAAAATTTTGATTTTTTGGGGATGGTCACGTATTAAAGCCCTTTTCGCTCTAGGACGCATATTTAAGGAGATATGGCCAATTTAAGTTTTTCATATGAAAAATTTGATTTTTCGAGGATTTTCATCAAAATTTTGAATTTTGGGGGGTGGTCACGAATTAACCTTCTTTTCGCTCTAGGACGCATATTTAAGAAGATATGGCCAATTTAAGTTTTTCATATGAAAAATTTGATTTTTCGAGGATTTTCATCAAAATTTTGATTTTTGGGGGGTGGTCACGAATTAAAGTCCTTTTCGCTCTAGGACGCATATTTAAGGAGATATGGCCAATTTAAGTTTTTCATATAAAAAATTTGATTTTTCGAGGATTTTCATCAAAATTTTGATTTTTTGGGGGTGGTCACGAATTAAAGTCCTTTTCGCTCTAGGACGCATATTTAAGGAGATATGGGCAATTTAAGTTTTTCATACGAAAAATTTGATTTTTCGAGGATTTTCATCCAAATTTTGATGGGGGGTGGTCACGAATTAACCTTCTTTTCGCTCTAGGACGCATATTTAAGGAGATATGGCCAATTTAAGTTTTTCATATGAAAAATTTGATTTTTCGAGGATTTTCATCAAAATTTTGATTTTTTGGGGGTGGTCACGAATTAAAGTCCTTTTCGCTCTAGGACGCATATTTAAGGAGATATGGCCAATTTAAGTTTTTCATATGAAAAATTTGATTTTTCGAGGATTTTCATCAAAATTTTGATTTTTGGGGGGTGGTCACGAATTAACCTTCTTTTCGCTCTAGGACGCATATTTAAGGAGATATGGCCAATTTAAGTTTTTCATATGAAAAAATTGATTTTTCGAGGATTTTCACCAAAATTTTGATTTTTGGGGTGTGGTCACGAATTAACCTTCTTTTCGCTCTATGACGCACATTTAAGGAGATATGGGCAATTTAAGTTATTCATACGAAAAATTTGATTTTTCGAGGATTTTCATCAAAATTTTGATTTTTGGGGGGTGGTCACGAATTAAAGTCCTTTTCGCACTAGGACGCATATTTAAGGAGATATGGCCAATTTAAGTTTTTCATATGAAAAATGTGATTTTTCGAGGATTTTCATCAAAATTTTGATTTTTGGGGGGTGGTCACGAATTAACCTTCTTTTCGCTCTAGGACGCATATTTAAGGAGATATGACCAATTTAAGTTTTTCATATGAAAAATTTGATTTTTCGAGGATTTTCATCAAAATTTTGATTTTTGGGGGGTGGTCACGAATTAACCTTCTTTTCGCTCTAGGACGCATATTTAAGGAGATATGGCCAATTTAAGTTTTTCATATGAAAAAATTGATTTTTCGAGGATTTTCACCAAAATTTTGATTTTTGGGGTGTGGTCACGAATTAACCTTCTTTTCGCTCTAGGACGCACATTTAAGGAGATATGGGCAATTTAAGTTATTCATACGAAAAATTTGATTTTTCGAGGATTTTCATCAAAATTTTGATTTTTGGGGGGTGGTCACGAATTAAAGTCCTTTTCGCTCTAGGACGCATATTTAAGGAGATATGGCCAATTTAAGTTTTTCATATGAAAAATGTGATTTTTCGAGGATTTTCATCAAAATTTTGATTTTTGGGGGGTGGTCACGAATTAACCTTCTTTTCGCTCTAGGACGCATAGTTAAGGAGATATGGCCAATTTAAGTTTTTCATACGAAAAATTTGATTTCTCGAGGATTTTCATCAAAATATTGATTTTTGGGGGGTGGTCACGAATTAAAGTCCTTTTCGCTCTAGGACGCATATTTAAGGAGATATGGCCAATTTAAGTTTTTCATACGAAAAATTTGATTTCTCGAGGATTTTCATCAAAATATTGATTTTTGGGGGGTGGTCACGAATTAACCTTCTTTTCGCTCTAGGACGCATATTTAAGGAGATATGGCCAATTTAAGTTTTTCATATGAAAAATTTGATTTTTTGAGAATTTTCATAAAAATTTTGATTTTTTGGGGATGGTCACGAATTAAAGCCCTTTTCGCTCTAGGACGCATATTTAAGGAGATATGGCCAATTTAAGTTTTTCATATGAAAAATTTGATTTTTCGAGGATTTTCATCCAAATTTTGATGGGGGGTGGTCACGAATTAACCTTCTTTTCGCTCTAGGACGCATAGTTAAAGAGATATGGCCAATTTAAGTTTTTCATATGAAAAATGTGATTTTTCGAGGATTTTCACCAAAATTTTGATTTTTGGGGGGTGGTCACGAATTAACCTTCTTTTCGCTCTAGGACGCATATTTAAGGAGATATGGCCAATTTAAGTTTTTCATACGAAAAATTTGATTTTTCGAGGATTTTCATCAAAATTTTGATTTTTTGGGGGTGGTCACGAATTAAAGTCCTTTTCGCTCTAGGACGCATATTTAAGGAGATATGGCCAATTTAAATTTTTCATATAAAAAAATTGATTTTGGGAGGATTTTCACCAAAATTTTGATTTTTGGGGTGTGGTCACGAATTAACCTTCTTTTCGCTCTAGGACGCATATTTAAGGAGATATGGCCAATTTAAGTTTTTCATATGAAAAATTTGATTTTTCGAGGATTTTCATCAAAATTTTGAATTTTGGGGGGTGGTCACGAATTAACCTTCTTTTCGCTCTAGGACGCATATTTAAGAAGATATGGCCAATTTAAGTTTTTCATATGAAAAATTTGATTTTTTCGAGGATTTTCATCAAAATTTTGATTTTTGGGGGGTGGTCACGAATTAACCTTCTTTTCGCTCTAGGACGCATATTTAAGGAGATATGGCCAATTTAAGTTTTTCATATAAAAAATTTGATTTTTCGAGGATTTTCATCAAAATTTTGATTTTTTGGGGGTGGTCACGAATTAAAGTCCTTTTCGCTCTAGGACGCATATTTAAGGAGATATGGGCAATTTAAGTTTTACATACGAAAAATTTGATTTTTCGAGGATTTTCATCAAAATTTTGATTTTTTGGGGGTGGTCACGAATTAAAGTCCTTTTCGCACTAGGACGCATATTTAAGGAGATATGGCCAATTTAAGTTTTTCATATGATAAATGTGATTTTTCGAGGATTTTCATCAAAATTTTGATTTTTGGAGGGTGGTCACGAATTAACCTTCTTTTCGCTCTAGGACGCATAGTTAAGGAGATATGGCCAATTTAAGTTTTTCATATGAAAAATTTTATTTCTCGAGGATTTTCATCAACATTTTGATTTTTGGGGGGTGGTCACGAATTAACCTTCTTTTCGCTCTAGGACGCATATTTAAGGAGATATGGCCAATTTAAGTTTTTCATATAAAAAATTTGATTTTTCGAGGATTTGCATCAAAATTTTGATTTTTTGGGGGTGGTCACGAATTAAAGTCCGTTTCGCTCTAGGACGCATATTTAAGGAGATATGGGCAATTTAAGTTTTTCATACGAAAAATTTGATTTTTCGAGGATTTTCATCAAAATTTTGATTTTTGGGGGGTGGTCACGAATTAACCTTCTTTTCGCTCTAGGACGCATATTTAAGGAGATATGACCAATTTAAGTTTTTCATATGAAAAATTTGATTTTTCGAGGATTTTCATCAAAATTTTGATTTTTGGGGGGTGGTCACGAATTAACCTTCTTTTCGCTCTAGGACGCATATTTAAGGAGATATGGCCAATTTAAGTTTTTCATATGAAAAAATTGATTTTTCGAGGATTTTCACCAAAATTTTGATTTTTGGGGTGTGGTCACGAATTAACCTTCTTTTCGCTCTAGGACGCATAGTTAAGGAGATATGGCCAATTTAAGTTTTTCATATGAAAAATTTTATTTCTCGAGGATTTTCATCAAAATATTGATTTTTGGGGGGTGGTCACGAATTAACCTTCTTTTCGCTCTAGGACGCATATTTAAGGAGATATGGCCAATTTAAGTTTTTCATATGAAAAAATTGATTTTTCGAGGATTTTCATCAAAATTTTGATTTTTGGGGGGTGGTCACGAATTAACCTTCTTTTCGCTCTAGGACGCATAGTTAAGGAGATATGGCCAATTTAAGTTTTTCATATGAAAAATTTTATTTCTCGAGGATTTTCATCAAAATATTGATTTTTGGGGGGTGGTCACGAATTAACCTTCTTTTCGCTCTAGGACGCATATTTAAGGAGATATGGCCAATTTAAGTTTTTCATATGAAAAATTTGATTTTTTGAGAATTTTCATAAAAATTTTGATTTTTTGGGGATGGTCACGAATTAAAGCCCTTTTCGCTCTAGGACGCATATTTAAGGAGATATGGCCAATTTAAGTTTTTCATATGAAAAATTTGATTTTTCGAGGATTTTCATCAAAATTTTGAATTTTGGGGGGTGGTCACGAATTAACCTTCTTTTCGCTCTAGGACGCATATTTAAGAAGATATGGCCAATTTAAGTTTTTCATATGAAAAATTTGATTTTTCGAGGATTTTCATCAAAATTTTGATTTTTGGGGGGTGGTCACGAATTAAAGTCCTTTTCGCTCTAGGACGCATATTTAAGGAGATATGGCCAATTTAAGTTTTTCATATAAAAAATTTGATTTTTCGAGGATTTTCATCAAAATTTTGATTTTTTGGGGGTGGTCACGAATTAAAGTCCTTTTCGCTCTAGGACGCATATTTAAGGAGATATGGGCAATTTAAGTTTTTCATACGAAAAATTTGATTTTTCGAGGATTTTCATCAAAATTTTGATTTTTTGGGGGTGGTCACGAATTAAAGTCCTTTTCGCACTAGGACGCATATTTAAGGAGATATGGCCAATTTAAGTTTTTCATATGAAAAATGTGATTTTTCGAGGATTTTCATCAAAATTTTGATTTTTGGAGGGTGGTCACGAATTAACCTTCTTTTCGCTCTAGGACGCATAGTTAAGGAGATATGGCCAATTTAAGTTTTTCATACGAAAAATTTTATTTCTCGAGGATTTTCATCAAAATTTTGATTTTTGGGGGGTGGTCACGAATTAACCTTCTTTTCGCTCTAGGACGCATATTTAAGGAGATATGGCCAATTTAAGTTTTTCATATAAAAAATTTGATTTTTCGAGGATTTGCATCAAAATTTTGATTTTTTGGGGGTGGTCACGAATTAAAGTCCTTTTCGCTCTAGGACGCATATTTAAGGAGATATGGGCAATTTAAGTTTTTCATACGAAAAATTTGATTTTTCGAGGATTTTCATCAAAATTTTGATTTTTGGGGGGTGGTCACGATTAACCTTCTTTTCGCTCTAGGACGCATATTTAAGGAGATATGGCCAATTTAAGTTTTTCATATGAAAAATTTGATTTTTCGAGGATTTTCATCAAAATTTTGATGGGGGTGGTCACGAATTAACCTTCTTTTCGCTCTAGGACGCATAGTTAAGGAGATATGGCCAATTTAAGTTTTTCATATGAAAAATGGGATTTTTCGAGGATTTTCACCAAAATTTTGATTTTTGGGGGGTGGTCACGAATTAACCTTCTTTTCGCTCTAGGACGCATATTTAAGGAGATATGGCCAATTTAAGTTTTTCATATGAAAAATTTGATTTTTCGAGGATTTTCATCAAAATTTTGATTTTTTGGGGGTGGTCACGAATTAAAGTCCTTTTCGCTCTAGGACGCATATTTAAGGAGATATGGCCAATTTAAGTTTTTCATATGAAAAATTTGATTTCTCGAGGATTTTCATCAAAATTTTGATTTTTGGGGGGTGGTCACGAATTAACCTTCTTTTCGCTCTAGGACGCATATTTAAGGAGATATGACCAATTTAAGTTTTTCATATGAAAAATTTGATTTTTCGAGGATTTTCATCAAAATTTTGATTTTTGGGGGGTGGTCACGAATTAACCTTCTTTTCGCTCTAGGACGCATATTTAAGGATATATGGCCAATTTAAGTTTTTCATATGAAAAAATTGATTTTTCGAGGATTTTCACCAAAATTTTGATTTTTGGGGTGTGGTCACGAATTAACCTTCTTTTCGCTCTAGGACGCACATTTAAGGAGATATGGCCAATTTAAGTTTTTCATATGAAAAATTTGATTTTTCGAGGATTTTCATTAAAATTTTGATTTTTGGGGGGTGGTCACGAATTAACCTTCTTTTCGCTCTAGGACGCATAGTTAAGGAGATATGGCCAATTTAAGTTTTTCATATGAAAAATTTGATTTTTCCAGGATTTTCATCAAAATTTTGATGTTTTGGGGGTGGTCACGAATTAAAGTCCTTTTCGCTCTAGGACGCATATTTAAGGAGATATGGCCAATTTAAGTTTTTCATACGAAAAATTTGATTTCTCGAGGATTTTCATCAAAATATTGATTTTTGGGGGGTGGTCACGAATTAACCTTCTTTTCGCTCTAGGACGCATATTTAAGGAGATAGGCCAATTTAAGTTTTTCATATGAAAAATTTGATTTTTTGAGAATTTTCATAAAAATTTTGATTTTTTGGGGATGGTCACGAATTAAAGTCCTTTTCGCTCTAGGACGCATATTTAAGGAGATATGGCCAATTTAAGTTTTTCATATGAAAAATTTGATTTTTCGAGGATTTTCATCAAAATTTTGATTTTTGGGGGGTGGTCACGAATTAAAGTCCTTTTCGCTCTAGGACGCATATTTAAGGAGATATGGGCAATTTAAGTTTTTCATATGAAAAATTTGATTTTTCGAGGATTTTCATCAAAATTTTGATTTTTTGGGGGTGGTCACGATTTAAAGTCCTTTTCGCACTAGGACGCATATTTAAGGAGATATGGCCAATTTAAGTTTTTCATATGAAAAATGTGATTTTTCGAGGATTTTCATCAAAATTTTGATTTTTGGGGGATGGTCACGAATTAACCTTCTTTTCGCTCTAGGACGCATAGTTAAGGAGATATGGCCAATTTAAGTTTTTCATATAAAAAATTTGATTTTTCGAGGATTTTGATTTTTGGGGGGTGGTCACGAATTAACCTTCTTTTCGCTCTAGGACGCATATTTAAGGAGATATGGCCAATTTAAGTTTTTCATATAAAAAATTTGATTTTTCGAGGATTTTCATCAAAATTTTGATTTTTTGGGGGTGGTCACGAATTAAAGTCCTTTTCGCTCTAGGACGCATATTTAAGGAGATATGGGCAATTTAAGTTTTTCATACGAAAAATTTGATTTTTCGAGGATTTTCATCAAAATTTTGATTTTTGGGGGGTGGTCACGATTAACCTTCTTTTCGCTCTAGGACGCATATTTAAGGAGATATGGCCAATTTAAGTTTTTCATATGAAAAATTTGATTTTTCGAGGATTTTCATCCAAATTTTGATGGGGGGTGGTCACGAATTAACCTTCTTTTCGCTCTAGGACGCATAGTTAAAGAGATATGGCCAATTTAAGTTTTTCATATGAAAAATGTGATTTTTCGAGGATTTTCACCAAAATTTTGATTTTTGGGGGGTGGTCACGAATTAACCTTCTTTTCGCTCTAGGACGCATATTTAAGGAGATATGGCCAATTTAAGTTTTTCATACGAAAAATTTGATTTTTCGAGGATTTTCATCAAAATTTTGATTTTTTGGGGGTGGTCACGAATTAAAGTCCTTTTCGCTCTAGGACGCATATTTAAGGATTGATTTTTCGAGGATTTTCATCAAAATTTTGATTTTTGGGGGGTGGTCACGAATTAACCTTCTTTTCGCTCTAGGACGCATATTTAAGGAGATATGGCCAATTTAAGTTTTTCATATGAAAAATTTGATTTTTCGAGGATTTTCATCAAAATTTTGATTTTTTGGGGGTGGTCACGAATTAAAGTCCTTTTCGCTCTAGGACGCATATTTAAGGAGATATGGCCAATTTAAGTTTTTCATATAAAAAAATTGATTTTGGGAGGATTTTCACCAAAATTTTGATTTTTGGGGTGTGGTCACGAATTAACCTTCTTTTCGCTCTAGGACGCATATTTAAGGAGATATGGCCAATTTAAGTTTTTCATATGAAAAATTTGATTTTTCGAGGATTTTCATCAAAATTGTGATTTTTTTGGGGGTGGTCACGAATTAAAGTCCTTTTCGCTCTAGGACGCATATTTAAGGAGATATGGCCAATTTAAGTTTTTCATACGAAAAATTTGATTTCTCGAGGATTTTCATCAAAATATTCATTTTTGGGGGGTGGTCACGAATTAACCTTCTTTTCGCTCTAGGACGCATATTTAAGGAGATATGGCCAATTTAAGTTTTTCATATGAAAAATTTGATTTTTTGAGAATTTTCATAAAAATTTTGATTTTTTGGGGATGGTCACGAATTAAAGTCCTTTTCGCTCTAGGACGCATATTTAAGGAGATATGGCCAATTTAAGTTTTTCATATGAAAAATTTGATTTTTCGAGGATTTTCATCAAAATTTTGAATTTTGGGGGGTGGTCACGAATTAACCTTCTTTTCGCTCTAGGACGCATATTTAAGGAGATATGGCCAATTTAAGTTTTTCATATGAAAAATTTAATTTTTGGGGGGTGGTCACGAATTAACCTTCTTTTCGCTCTAGGACGCATATTTAAGGAGATATGGCCAATTTAAGTTTTTCATATGAAAAATTTGATTTTTCGAGGATTTTCATCAAAATTTTGATTTTTGGGGGGTGGTCACGAATTAAAGTCCTTTTCGCTCTAGGACGCATATTTAAGGAGATATGGCCAATTTAAGTTTTTCATATGAAAAAATTGATTTTTCGAGGATTTTCACCAAAATTTTGATTTTTGGGGTGTGGTCACGAATTAACCTTCTTTTCGCTCTAGGACGCATATTTAAGGAGATATGGCCAATTTAAGTTTTTCATATGAAAAATTTGATTTTTCGAGGATTTTCATTAAAATTTTGATTTTTTGGGGATGGTCACGAATTAAAGTCCTTTTCGCTCTAGGACGCATATTTAAGGAGATATGGGCAATTTAAGTTTTTCATATGAAAAATTTGATTTTTCGAGGATTTTCATCAAAATTTTGAATTTTGGGGGGTGGTCACGAATTAACCTTCTTTTCGCTCTAGGACGCATATTTAAGGAGATATGGCCAATTTAAGTTTTTCATATGAAAAATTTGATTTTTCGAGGATTTTCATCAAAATTTTGATTTTTGGGGGGTGGTCACGAATTAAAGTCCTTTTCGCTCTAGGACGCATATTTAAGGAGATAAGGCCAATTTAAATTTTTCATATGAAAAATTTGATTTTTCGAGGATTTTCATCAAAATTTTGATTTTTTGGGGGTGGTCACGAATTAAAGTCCTTTTCGCTCTAGGACGCATATTTAAGGAGATATTGCCAATTTAAGTTTTTCATACGAAAAATTTGATTTTCGAGGATTTTCATCAAAATATTGATTTTTGGGGGGTGGTCACGAATTAACCTTCTTTTCGCTCTAGGACGCATATTTAAGGAGATATGGCCAATTTAAGTTTTTCATATGAAAAATTTGATTTTTTGAGAATTTTCATAAAAATTTTGATTTTTTGGGGATGGTCACGAATTAAAGTCCTTTTCGCTCTAGGACGCATATTTAAGGAGATATGGCCAATTTAAGTTTTTCATATGAAAAATTTGATTTTTCGAGGATTTTCATCAAAATTTTGAATTTTGGGGGGTGGTCACGAATTAACCTTCTTTTCGCTCTAGGACGCATATTTAAGGAGATATGGCCAATTTAAGTTTTTCATATGAAAAATTTGATTTTTCGAGGATTTTCATCAACATTTTGATTTTTGGGGGGTGGTCACGAATTAAAGTCCTTTTCGCTCTAGGACGCATATTTAAGGAGATAAGGCCAATTTAAGTTTTTCTTATAAAAAATTTGATTTTTCGAGGATTTTCATCAAAATTTTGATTTTTTGGGGGTGGTCACGAATTAAAGTCCTTTTCGCTCTAGGACGCATATTTAAGGATTGATTTTTCGAGGATTTTCATCAAAATTTTGATTTTTGGGGGGTGGTCACGAATTAACCTTCTTTTCGCTCTAGGACGCATATTTAAGGAGATATGGCCAATTTAAGTTTTTCATATAAAAAATTTGATTTTTCGAGGATTTTCATCAAAATTTTGATTTTTTGGGGGTGGTCACGAATTAAAGTCCTTTTCGCACTAGGACGCATATTTAATGAGATATGGCCAATTTAAGTTTTTCATATGAAAAATGTGATTTTTCGAGGATTTTCATCAAAATTTTGATTTTTGGAGGGTGGTCACGAATTAACCTTCTTTTCGCTCTAGGACGCATAGTTAAGGAGATATGGCCAATTTAAGTTTTTCATATGAAAAATTTGATTTTTCGAGGATTTTCATCAAAATTTTGATTTTTGGGGGGTGGTCACGAATTAACCTTCTTTTCGCTCTAGGACGCATATTTAAGGAGATATGGCCAATTTAAGTTTTTCATGTGAAAAATTTGATTTTTTGAGGATTTTCATCAAAATTTTGATTTTTGGGGGGTGGTCACGAATTAAAGTCCTTTTCGCTCTAGGACGCATATTTAAGGAGATATGGCCAATTTAAGTTTTTCATATGAAAAAATTGATTTTTCGAGGATTTTCACCAAAATTTTGATTTTTGGGGTGTGGTCACGAATTAACCTTCTTTTCGCTCTAGGACGCATATTTAAGGAGATATGGCCAATTTAAGTTTTTCATATGAAAAATTTGATTTTTCGAGGATTTTCATTAAAATTTTGATTTTTTGGGGATGGTCACGAATTAAAGTCCTTTTCGCTCTAGGACGCATATTTAAGGAGATATGGCCAATTTAAGTTTTTCATATGAAAAATTTGATTTTTCGAGGATTTTCATCAAAATTTTGAATTTTGGGGGGTGGTCACGAATTAACCTTCTTTTCGCTCTAGGACGCATATTTAAGGAGATATGGCCAATTTAAGTTTTTCATATGAAAAATTTGATTTTTCGAGGATTTTCATCAAAATTTTGATTTTTGGGGGGTGGTCACGAATTAAAGTCCTTTTCGCTCTAGGACGCATATTTAAGGAGATAAGGCCAATTTAAATTTTTCATATGAAAAATTTGATTTTTCGAGGATTTTCATCAAAATTTTGATTTTTTGGGGGTGGTCACGAATTAAAGTCCTTTTCGCTCTAGGACGCATATTTAAGGAGATATTGCCAATTTAAGTTTTTCATACGAAAAATTTGATTTTCGAGGATTTTCATCAAAATATTGATTTTTGGGGGGTGGTCACGAATTAACCTTCTTTTCGCTCTAGGACGCATATTTAAGGAGATATGGCCAATTTAAGTTTTTCATATGAAAAATTTGATTTTTTGAGAATTTTCATAAAAATTTTGATTTTTTGGGGATGGTCACGAATTAAAGTCCTTTTCGCTCTAGGACGCATATTTAAGGAGATATGGCCAATTTAAGTTTTTCATATGAAAAATTTGATTTTTCGAGGATTTTCATCAAAATTTTGAATTTTGGGGGGTGGTCACGAATTAACCTTCTTTTCGCTCTAGGACGCATATTTAAGGAGATATGGCCAATTTAAGTTTTTCATATGAAAAATTTGATTTTTCGAGGATTTTCATCAACATTTTGATTTTTGGGGGGTGGTCACGAATTAAAGTCCTTTTCGCTCTAGGACGCATATTTAAGGAGATAAGGCCAATTTAAGTTTTTCATATAAAAAATTTGATTTTTCGAGGATTTTCATCAAAATTTTGATTTTTTGGGGGTGGTCACGAATTAAAGTCCTTTTCGCTCTAGGACGCATATTTAAGGATTGATTTTTCGAGGATTTTCATCAAAATATTGATTTTTGGGGGGTGGTCACGAATTAACCTTCTTTTCGCTCTAGGACGCATATTTAAGGAGATATGGCCAATTTAAGTTTTTCATATGAAAAATTTGATTTTTTGAGAATTTTCATAAAAATTTTGATTTTTTGGGGATGGTCACGAATTAAAGTCCTTTTCGCTCTAGGACGCATATTTAAGGAGATATGGCCAATTTAAGTTTTTCATATGAAAAATTTGATTTTTCGAGGATTTTCATCAAAATTTTGAATTTTGGGGGGTGGTCACGAATTAACCTTCTTTTCGCTCTAGGACGCATATTTAAGGAGATATGGCCAATTTAAGTTTTTCATATGAAAAATTTGATTTTTCGAGGATTTTCATCAACATTTTGATTTTTGGGGGGTGGTCACGAATTAAAGTCCTTTTCGCTCTAGGACGCATATTTAAGGAGATAAGGCCAATTTAAGTTTTTCTTATAAAAAATTTGATTTTTCGAGGATTTTCATCAAAATTTTGATTTTTTGGGGGTGGTCACGAATTAAAGTCCTTTTCGCTCTAGGACGCATATTTAAGGATTGATTTTTCGAGGATTTTCATCAAAATTTTGATTTTTGAGGGGTGGTCACGAATTAACCTTCTTTTCGCTCTAGGACGCATATTTAAGGAGATATGGCCAATTTAAGTTTTTCATATAAAAAATTTGATTTTTCGAGGATTTTCATCAAAATTTTGATTTTTTGGGGGTGGTCACGAATTAAAGTCCTTTTCGCACTAGGACGCATATTTAATGAGATATGGCCAATTTAAGTTTTTCATATGAAAAATGTGATTTTTCGAGGATTTTCATCAAAATTTTGATTTTTGGAGGGTGGTCACGAATTAACCTTCTTTTCGCTCTAGGACGCATAGTTAAGGAGATATGGCCAATTTAAGTTTTTCATATGAAAAATTTGATTTTTCGAGGATTTTCATCAAAATTTTGATTTTTGGGGGGTGGTCACGAATTAACCTTCTTTTCGCTCTAGGACGCATATTTAAGGAGATATGGCCAATTTAAGTTTTTCATGTGAAAAATTTGATTTTTTGAGGATTTTCATCAAAATTTTGATTTTTGGGGGGTGGTCACGAATTAAAGTCCTTTTCGCTCTAGGACGCATATTTAAGGAGATATGGCCAATTTAAGTTTTTCATATGAAAAAATTGATTTTTCGAGGATTTTCACCAAAATTTTGATTTTTGGGGTGTGGTCACGAATTAACCTTCTTTTCGCTCTAGGACGCATATTTAAGGAGATATGGCCAATTTAAGTTTTTCATATGAAAAATTTGATTTTTCGAGGATTTTCATTAAAATTTTGATTTTTTGGGGATGGTCACGAATTAAAGTCCTTTTCGCTCTAGGACGCATATTTAAGGAGATATGGCCAATTTAAGTTTTTCATATGAAAAATTTGATTTTTCGAGGATTTTCATCAAAATTTTGAATTTTGGGGGGTGGTCACGAATTAACCTTCTTTTCGCTCTAGGACGCATATTTAAGGAGATATGGCCAATTTAAGTTTTTCATATGAAAAATTTGATTTTTCGAGGATTTTCATCAAAATTTTGATTTTTGGGGGGTGGTCACGAATTAAAGTCCTTTTCGCTCTAGGACGCATATTTAAGGAGATAAGGCCAATTTAAATTTTTCATATGAAAAATTTGATTTTTCGAGGATTTTCATCAAAATTTTGATTTTTTGGGGGTGGTCACGAATTAAAGTCCTTTTCGCTCTAGGACGCATATTTAAGGAGATATTGCCAATTTAAGTTTTTCATACGAAAAATTTGATTTTCGAGGATTTTCATCAAAATATTGATTTTTGGGGGGTGGTCACGAATTAACCTTCTTTTCGCTCTAGGACGCATATTTAAGGAGATATGGCCAATTTAAGTTTTTCATATGAAAAATTTGATTTTTTGAGAATTTTCATAAAAATTTTGATTTTTTGGGGATGGTCACGAATTAAAGTCCTTTTCGCTCTAGGACGCATATTTAAGGAGATATGGCCAATTTAAGTTTTTCATATGAAAAATTTGATTTTTCGAGGATTTTCATCAAAATTTTGAATTTTGGGGGGTGGTCACGAATTAACCTTCTTTTCGCTCTAGGACGCATATTTAAGGAGATATGGCCAATTTAAGTTTTTCATATGAAAAATTTGATTTTTCGAGGATTTTCATCAACATTTTGATTTTTGGGGGGTGGTCACGAATTAAAGTCCTTTTCGCTCTAGGACGCATATTTAAGGAGATAAGGCCAATTTAAGTTTTTCATATAAAAAATTTGATTTTTCGAGGATTTTCATCAAAATTTTGATTTTTTGGGGGTGGTCACGAATTAAAGTCCTTTTCGCTCTAGGACGCATATTTAAGGATTGATTTTTCGAGGATTTTCATCAAAATTTTGATTTTTGGGGGGTGGTCACGAATTAACCTTCTTTTCGCTCTAGGACGCATAGTTAAGGAGATATGGCCAATTTAAGTTTTTCATATGAAAAATGTGATTTTTCGAGGACTTTCACCAAAATTTTGATTTTTGGGGGGTGGTCACGAATTAACCTTCTTTTCGCTCTAGGACGCATATTTAAGGAGATATGGCCAATTTAAGTTTTTCATACGAAAAATTTGATTTTTCGAGGATTTTCATCAAAATTTTGATTTGTTGGGGGTGGTCACGAATTAAAGTCCTTTTCGCTCTAGGACGCATATTTAAGGAGATATGGCCAATTTAAGTTTTTCATATAAAAAAATTGATTTTGCGAGGATTTTCACCAAAATTTTGATTTTTGGGGTGTGGTCACGAATTAACCTTCTTTTCGCTCTAGGACGCATATTTAAGGAGATATGGCCAATTTAAGTTTTTCATATGAAAAATTTGATTTTTCGAGGATTTTCATCAAAATTTTGATTTTTTGGGGGTGGTCACGAATTAAAGTCCTTTTCGCTCTAGGACGCATATTTAAGGAGATATGTGCAATTTAAGTTTTTCATACGAAAAATTTGATTTCTCGAGGATTTTCATCAAAATTTTGATTTTTTGGGGGTGGTCACGAATTAAAGTCCTTTTCGCACTAGGACGCATATTTAAGGACATATGGCCAATTTAAGTTTTTCATATGAAAAATTTGATTTTTTGAGAATTTTCATAAAAATTTTATTTTTTGGGGATGGTCACGAATTAAAATCCTTTTCGCTCTAGGACGCATATTTAAGGAGATATGGGCAATTTAAGTTTTTCATACGAAAAATTTGATTTTTCGAGGATTTTCATCAAAATTTTGATTTTTGGGGGGTGGTCACGAATTAACCTTCTTTTCGCTCTAGGACGCATATTTAAGGAGATATGGCCAATTTAAGTTTTTCATATGAAAAATTTGATTTTTCGAGGATTTTCATTAAAATTTTGATTTTTTGGGGATGGTCACGAATTAAAGTCCTTTTCGCTCTAGGACGCATATTTAAGGAGATATGGCCAATTTAAGTTTTTCATATGAAAAATTTGATTTTTCGAGGATTTTCATCAAAATTTTGAATTTTGGGGGGTGGTCACGAATTAACCTTCTTTTCGCTCTAGGACGCATATTTAAGGAGATATGGCCAATTTAAGTTTTTCATATGAAAAATTTGATTTTTCGAGGATTTTCATCAAAATTTTGATTTTTGGGGGGTGGTCACGAATTAAAGTCCTTTTCGCTCTAGGACGCATATTTAAGGAGATAAGGCCAATTTAAATTTTTCATATGAAAAATTTGATTTTTCGAGGATTTTCATCAAAATTTTGATTTTTTGGGGGTGGTCACGAATTAAAGTCCTTTTCGCTCTAGGACGCATATTTAAGGAGATATTGCCAATTTAAGTTTTTCATACGAAAAATTTGATTTTCGAGGATTTTCATCAAAATATTGATTTTTTGGGGGTGGTCACGAATTAAAGTCCTTTTCGCTCTAGGGCGCATATTTAAGGAGATATGGCCAATTTAAGTTTTTCATATGAAAAATTTGATTTTTTGAGAATTTTCATAAAAATTTTGATTTTTTGGGGATGGTCACGAATTAAAGTCCTTTTCGCTCTAGGACGCATATTTAAGGAGATATGGCCAATTTAAGTTTTTCATATGAAAAATTTGATTTTTCGAGGATTTTCATCAAAATTTTGAATTTTGGGGGGTGGTCACGAATTAACCTTCTTTTCGCTCTAGGACGCACATTTAAGGAGATATGGCCAATTTAAGTTTTTCATATGAAAAATTTGATTTTTCGAGGATTTTCATCAACATTTTGATTTTTGGGGGGTGGTCACGAATTAAAGTCCTTTTCGCTCTAGGACGCATATTTAAGGAGAGGCCAATTTAAGTTTTTCATATAAAAAATTTGATTTTTCGAGGATTTTCATCAAAATTTTGATTTTGTTGGGGGTGGTCACGAATTAAAGTCCTTTTCGCTCTAGGACGCATATTTAAGGATTGATTTTTCGAGGATTTTCATCAAAATTTTGATTTTTGGGGGGTGGTCACGAATTAAAGTCCTTTTCGCTCTAGGACGCATATTTAAGGAGATATGGGCAATTTAAGTTTTTCATACGAAAAATTTGATTTTTCGAGGATTTTCATCAAAATTTTGATTTTTTGGGGGTGGTCACGAATTAAAGTCCTTTTCGCACTAGGACGCATATTTAATGAGATATGGCCAATTTAAGTTTTTCATATGAAAAATGTGATTTTTCGAGGATTTTCATCAAAATTTTGATTTTTGGAGGGTGGTCACGAATTAACCTTCTTTTCGCTCTAGGACGCATAGTTAAGGAGATATGGCCAATTTAAGTTTTTCATATGAAAAATTTGATTTTTCGAGGATTTTCATCAAAATTTTGATTTTTGGGGGGTGGTCACGAATTAACCTTCTTTTCGCTCTAGGACGCATATTTAAGGAGATATGGCCAATTTAAGTTTTTCATGTGAAAAATTTGATTTTTTGAGGATTTTCATCAAAATTTTGATTTTTGGGGGGTGGTCACGAATTAACCTTCTTTTCGCTCTAGGACGCATATTTAAGGAGATATGGCCAATTTAAGTTTTTCATATAAAAAATTGATTTTTCGAGGATTTTCATCAAAATTTTGATTTTTTGGGGGTGGTCACGAATTAAAGTCCTTTTCGCTCTAGGACGCATATTTAAGGAGATATGGGCAATTTAAGTTTTTCATACGAAAAATTTGATTTTTCGAGGATTTTCATCAAAATTTTGATTTTTGGGGGGTGGTCACGATTAACCTTCTTTTCGCTCTAGGACGCATATTTAAGGAGATATGGCCAATTTAAGTTTTTCATATGAAAAATTTGATTTTTCGAGGATTTTCATCAAAATTTTGATTTGTTGGGGGTGGTCACGAATTAACCTTCTTTTCGCTCTAGGACGCATATTTAAGGAGATATGGCCAATTTAAGTTTTTCATACGAAAAATTTGATTTTTCGAGGATTTTCATCAAAATTTTGATTTGTTGGGGGTGGTCACGAATTAAAGTCCTTTTCGCTCTAGGACGCATATTTAAGGAGATATGGCCAATTTAAGTTTTTCATATAAAAAAATTGATTTTGCGAGGATTTTCACCAAAATTTTGATTTTTGGGGTGTGGTCACGAATTAACCTTCTTTTCGCTCTAGGACGCATATTTAAGGAGATATGGCCAATTTAAGTTTTTCATATGAAAAATTTGATTTTTCGAGGATTTTCATCAAAATTTTGATTTTTTGGGGGTGGTCACGAATTAAAGTCCTTTTCGCTCTAGGACGCATATTTAAGGAGATATGTGCAATTTAAGTTTTTCATACGAAAAATTTGATTTCTCGAGGATTTTCATCAAAATTTTGATTTTTTGGGGGTGGTCACGAATTAAAGTCCTTTTCGCACTAGGACGCATTTAAGGACATATGGCCAATTTAAGTTTTTCATATGAAAAATTTGATTTTTTGAGAATTTTCATAAAAATTTTGATTTTTTGGGGATGGTCACGAATTAAAATCCTTTTCGCTCTAGGACGCATATTTAAGGAGATATGGCCAATTTAAGTTTTTCATATGAAAAATTTGATTTTTCGAGGATTTTCATTAAAATTTTGATTTTTTGGGGATGGTCACGAATTAAAGTCCTTTTCGCTCTAGGACGCATATTTAAGGAGATATGGCCAATTTAAGTTTTTCATATGAAAAATTTGATTTTTCGAGGATTTTCATCAAAATTTTGAATTTTGGGGGGTGGTCACGAATTAACCTTCTTTTCGCTCTAGGACGCATATTTAAGGAGATATGGCCAATTTAAGTTTTTCATATGAAAAATTTGATTTTTCGAGGATTTTCATCAAAATTTTGATTTTTGGGGGGTGGTCACGAATTAAAGTCCTTTTCGCTCTAGGACGCATATTTAAGGAGATAAGGCCAATTTAAATTTTTCATATGAAAAATTTGATTTTTCGAGGATTTTCATCAAAATTTTGATTTTTTGGGGGTGGTCACGAATTAAAGTCCTTTTCGCTCTAGGACGCATATTTAAGGAGATATTGCCAATTTAAGTTTTTCATACGAAAAATTTGATTTTCGAGGATTTTCATCAAAATATTGATTTTTGGGGGGTGGTCACGAATTAACCTTCTTTTCGCTCTAGGACGCATATTTAAGGAGATATGGCCAATTTAAGTTTTTCATATGAAAAATTTGATTTTTTGAGAATTTTCATAAAAATTTTGATTTTTTGGGGATGGTCACGAATTAACCTTCTTTTCGCTCTAGGACGCATAGTTAAGGAGATATGGCCAATTTAAGTTTTTCATATGAAAAATTTGATTTTTCGAGGATTTTCATCAAAATTTTGAATTTTGCGGGGTGGTCACGAATTAACCTTCTTTTCGCTCTAGGACGCATATTTAAGGAGATATGGCCAATTTAAGTTTTTCATATGAAAAATTTGATTTTTCGAGGATTTTCATCAACATTTTGATTTTTGGGGGGTGGTCACGAATTAAAGTCCTTTTCGCTCTAGGACGCATATTTAAGGAGATAAGGCCAATTTAAGTTTTTCATATAAAAAATTTGATTTTTCGAGGATTTTCATCAAAATTTTGATTTTGTTGGGGGTGGTCACGAATTAAAGTCCTTTTCGCTCTAGGACGCATATTTAAGGATTGATTTTTCGAGGATTTTCATCAAAATTTTGATTTTTGGGGGGTGGTCACGAATTAAAGTCCTTTTCGCTCTAGGACGCATATTTAAGGAGATATGGGCAATTTAAGTTTTTCATACGAAAAATTTGATTTTTCGAGGATTTTCATCAAAATTTTGATTTTTTGGGGGTGGTCACGAATTAAAGTCCTTTTCGCACTAGGACGCATATTTAATGAGATATGGCCAATTTAAGTTTTTCATATGAAAAATGTGATTTTTCGAGGATTTTCATCAAAATTTTGATTTTTGGAGGGTGGTCACGAATTAACCTTCTTTTCGCTCTAGGACGCATAGTTAAGGAGATATGGCCAATTTAAGTTTTTCATATGAAAAATTTGATTTTTCGAGGATTTTCATCAAAATTTTGATTTTTTGGGGGTGGTCACGAATTAAAGTCCTTTTCGCTCTAGGACGCATATTTAAGGAGATATGGCCAATTTAAGTTTTTCATGTGAAAAATTTGATTTTTTGAGGATTTTCATCAAAATTTTGATTTTTGGGGGGTGGTCACGAATTAACCTTCTTTTCGCTCTAGGACGCATATTTAAGGAGATATGGCCAATTTAAGTTTTTCATATAAAAATTTTGATTTTTCGAGGATTTTCATCAAAATTTTGATTTTTTGGGGGTGGTCACGAATTAAAGTCCTTTTCGCTCTAGGACGCATATTTAAGGAGATATGGGCAATTTAAGTTTTTCATACGAAAAATTTGATTTTTCGAGGATTTTCATCAAAATTTTGATTTTTGGGGGGTGGTCACGATTAACCTTCTTTTCGCTCTAGGACGCATATTTAAGGAGATATGGCCAATTTAAGTTTTTCATATGAAAAATTTGATTTTTCGAGGATTTTCATCAAAATTTTGATTTTTGGGGGGTGGTCACGAATTAACCTTCTTTTCGCTCTAGGACGCATAGTTAAGGAGATATGGCCAATTTAAGTTTTTCATATGAAAAATGTGATTTTTCGAGGACTTTCACCAAAATTTTGATTTTTGGGGGGTGGTAACGAATTAACCTTCTTTTCGCTCTAGGACGCATATTTAAGGAGATATGGCCAATTTAAGTTTTTCATACGAAAAATTTGATTTTTCGAGGATTTTCATCAAAATTTTGATTTGTTGGGGGTGGTCACGAATTAAAGTCCTTTTCGCTCTAGGACGCATATTTAAGGAGATATGGCCAATTTAAGTTTTTCATATAAAAAAATTGATTTTGCGAGGATTTTCACCAAAATTTTGATTTTTGGGGTGTGGTCACGAATTAACCTTCTTTTCGCTCTAGGACGCATATTTAAGGAGATATGGCCAATTTAAGTTTTTCATATGAAAAATTTGATTTTTCGAGGATTTTCATCAAAATTTTGATTTTTTGGGGGTGGTCACGAATTAAAGTCCTTTTCGCTCTAGGACGCATATTTAAGGAGATATGTGCAATTTAAGTTTTTCATACGAAAAATTTGATTTTTCGAGGATTTTCATCAAAATTTTGATTTTTTGGGGGTGGTCACGAATTAAAGTCCTTTTCGCACTAGGACGCATATTTAAGGACATATGGCCAATTTAAGTTTTTCATATGAAAAATTTGATTTTTTGAGAATTTTCATAAAAATTTTGATTTTTTGGGAATGGTCACGAATTAAAATCCTTTTCGCTCTAGGACGCATATTTAAGGAGATATGGCCAATTTAAGTTTTTCATATGAAAAATTTGATTTTTCGAGGATTTTCATTAAAATTTTGATTTTTTGGGGATGGTCACGAATTAAAGTCCTTTTCGCTCTAGGACGCATATTTAAGGAGATATGGCCAATTTAAGTTTTTCATATGAAAAATTTGATTTTTCGAGGATTTTCATCAAAATTTTGAATTTTGGGGGGTGGTCACGAATTAACCTTCTTTTCGCTCTAGGACGCATATTTAAGGAGATATGGCCAATTTAAGTTTTTCATATGAAAAATTTGATTTTTCGAGGATTTTCATCAAAATTTTGATTTTTGGGGGGTGGTCACGAATTAAAGTCCTTTTCGCTCTAGGACGCATATTTAAGGAGATAAGGCCAATTTAAATTTTTCATATGAAAAATTTGATTTTTCGAGGATTTTCATCAAAATTTTGATTTTTTGGGGGTGGTCACGAATTAAAGTCCTTTTCGCTCTAGGACGCATATTTAAGGAGATATTGCCAATTTAAGTTTTTCATACGAAAAATTTGATTTTCGAGGATTTTCATCAAAATATTGATTTTTGGGGGGTGGTCACGAATTAACCTTCTTTTCGCTCTAGGACGCATATTTAAGGAGATATGGCCAATTTAAGTTTTTCATATGAAAAATTTGATTTTTTGAGAATTTTCATAAAAATTTTGATTTTTTGGGGATGGTCACGAATTAAAGTCCTTTTCGCTCTAGGACGCATATTTAAGGAGATATGGCCAATTTAAGTTTTTCATATGAAAAATTTGATTTTTCGAGGATTTTCATCAAAATTTTGAATTTTGGGGGGTGGTCACGAATTAACCTTCTTTTCGCTCTAGGACGCATATTTAAGGAGATATGGCCAATTTAAGTTTTTCATATGAAAAATTTGATTTTTCGAGGATTTTCATCAAAATTTTGATTTTTGGGGGGTGGTCACGAATTAAAGTCCTTTTCGCTCTAGGACGCATATTTAAGGAGATAAGGCCAATTTAAATTTTTCATATGAAAAATTTGATTTTTCGAGGATTTTCATCAAAATTTTGATTTTTTGGGGGTGGTCACGAATTAAAGTCCTTTTCGCTCTAGGACGCATATTTAAGGAGATATTGCCAATTTAAGTTTTTCATACGAAAAATTTGATTTTCGAGGATTTTCATCAAAATATTGATTTTTGGGGGGTGGTCACGAATTAACCTTCTTTTCGCTCTAGGACGCATATTTAAGGAGATATGGCCAATTTAAGTTTTTCATATGAAAAATTTGATTTTTTGAGAATTTTCATAAAAATTTTGATTTTTTGGGGATGGTCACGAATTAAAGTCCTTTTCGCTCTAGGACGCATATTTAAGGAGATATGGCCAATTTAAGTTTTTCATATGAAAAATTTGATTTTTCGAGGATTTTCATCAAAATTTTGAATTTTGGGGGGTGGTCACGAATTAACCTTCTTTTCGCTCTAGGACGCATATTTAAGGAGATATGGCCAATTTAAGTTTTTCATATGAAAAATTTGATTTTTCGAGGATTTTCATCAACATTTTGATTTTTGGGGGGTGGTCACGAATTAAAGTCCTTTTCGCTCTAGGACGCATATTTAAGGAGATAAGGCCAATTTAAGTTTTTCATATAAAAAATTTGATTTTTCGAGGATTTTCATCAAAATTTTGATTTTTGGGGGGTGGTCACGAATTAACCTTCTTTTCGCTCTAGGACGCATATTTAAGGAGATATGGCCAATTTAAGTTTTTCATATAAAAATTTTGATTTTTCGAGGATTTTCATCAAAATTTTGATTTTTTGGGGGTGGTCACGAATTAAAGTCCTTTTCGCTCTAGGACGCATATTTAAGGAGATATGGGCAATTTAAGTTTTTCATACGAAAAATTTGATTTTTCGAGGATTTTCATCAAAATTTTGATTTTTGGGGGGTGGTCACGATTAACCTTCTTTTCGCTCTAGGACGCATATTTAAGGAGATATGGCCAATTTAAGTTTTTCATATGAAAAATTTGATTTTTCGAGGATTTTCATCAAAATTTTGATTTTTGGGGGGTGGTCACGAATTAACCTTCTTTTCGCTCTAGGACGCATAGTTAAGGAGATATGGCCAATTTAAGTTTTTCATATGAAAAATGTGATTTTTCGAGGACTTTCACCAAAATTTTGATTTTTGGGGGGTGGTAACGAATTAACCTTCTTTTCGCTCTAGGACGCATATTTAAGGAGATATGGCCAATTTAAGTTTTTCATACGAAAAATTTGATTTTTCGAGGATTTTCATCAAAATTTTGATTTGTTGGGGGTGGTCACGAATTAAAGTCCTTTTCGCTCTAGGACGCATATTTAAGGAGATATGGCCAATTTAAGTTTTTCATATAAAAAAATTGATTTTGCGAGGATTTTCACCAAAATTTTGATTTTTGGGGTGTGGTCACGAATTAACCTTCTTTTCGCTCTAGGACGCATATTTAAGGAGATATGGCCAATTTAAGTTTTTCATATGAAAAATTTGATTTTTCGAGGATTTTCATCAAAATTTTGATTTTTTGGGGGTGGTCACGAATTAAAGTCCTTTTCGCTCTAGGACGCATATTTAAGGAGATATGTGCAATTTAAGTTTTTCATACGAAAAATTTGATTTTTCGAGGATTTTCATCAAAATTTTGATTTTTTGGGGGTGGTCACGAATTAAAGTCCTTTTCGCACTAGGACGCATATTTAAGGACATATGGCCAATTTAAGTTTTTCATATGAAAAATTTGATTTTTTGAGAATTTTCATAAAAATTTTGATTTTTTGGGAATGGTCACGAATTAAAATCCTTTTCGCTCTAGGACGCATATTTAAGGAGATATGGCCAATTTAAGTTTTTCATATGAAAAATTTGATTTTTCGAGGATTTTCATCAAAATTTTGATTTTTGGGGGGTGGTCACGAATTAAAGTCCTTTTCGCTCTAGGACGCATATTTAAGGAGATAAGGCCAATTTAAATTTTTCATATGAAAAATTTGATTTTTCGAGGATTTTCATCAAAATTTTGATTTTTTGGGGGTGGTCACGAATTAAAGTCCTTTTCGCTCTAGGACGCATATTTAAGGAGATATTGCCAATTTAAGTTTTTCATACGAAAAATTTGATTTTCGAGGATTTTCATCAAAATATTGATTTTTGGGGGGTGGTCACGAATTAACCTTCTTTTCGCTCTAGGACGCATATTTAAGGAGATATGGCCAATTTAAGTTTTTCATATGAAAAATTTGATTTTTTGAGAATTTTCATAAAAATTTTGATTTTTTGGGGATGGTCACGAATTAAAGTCCTTTTCGCTCTAGGACGCATATTTAAGGAGATATGGCCAATTTAAGTTTTTCATATGAAAAATTTGATTTTTCGAGGATTTTCATCAAAATTTTGAATTTTGGGGGGTGGTCACGAATTAACCTTCTTTTCGCTCTAGGACGCATATTTAAGGAGATATGGCCAATTTAAGTTTTTCATATGAAAAATTTGATTTTTCGAGGATTTTCATCAAAATTTTGATTTTTGGGGGGTGGTCACGAATTAAAGTCCTTTTCGCTCTAGGACGCATATTTAAGGAGATAAGGCCAATTTAAATTTTTCATATGAAAAATTTGATTTTTCGAGGATTTTCATCAAAATTTTGATTTTTTGGGGGTGGTCACGAATTAAAGTCCTTTTCGCTCTAGGACGCATATTTAAGGAGATATTGCCAATTTAAGTTTTTCATACGAAAAATTTGATTTTCGAGGATTTTCATCAAAATATTGATTTTTGGGGGGTGGTCACGAATTAACCTTCTTTTCGCTCTAGGACGCATATTTAAGGAGATATGGCCAATTTAAGTTTTTCATATGAAAAATTTGATTTTTTGAGAATTTTCATAAAAATTTTGATTTTTTGGGGATGGTCACGAATTAAAGTCCTTTTCGCTCTAGGACGCATATTTAAGGAGATATGGCCAATTTAAGTTTTTCATATGAAAAATTTGATTTTTCGAGGATTTTCATCAAAATTTTGAATTTTGGGGGGTGGTCACGAATTAACCTTCTTTTCGCTCTAGGACGCATATTTAAGGAGATATGGCCAATTTAAGTTTTTCATATGAAAAATTTGATTTTTCGAGGATTTTCATCAACATTTTGATTTTTGGGGGGTGGTCACGAATTAAAGTCCTTTTCGCTCTAGGACGCATATTTAAGGAGATAAGGCCAATTTAAGTTTTTCATATAAAAAATTTGATTTTTCGAGGATTTTCATCAAAATTTTGATTTTTTGGGGGTGGTCACGAATTAAAGTCCTTTTCGCTCTAGGACGCATATTTAAGGATTGATTTTTCGAGGATTTTCATCAAAATTTTGATTTTTGGGGGGTGGTCACGAATTAAAGTCCTTTTCGCTCTAGGACGCATATTTAAGGAGATATGGCCAATTTAAGTTTTTCATATGAAAAATTTGATTTTTCGAGGATTTTCATCAAAATTTTGATTTTTTGGGGGTGGTCACGAATTAAAGTCCTTTTCGCACTAGGACGCATATTTAATGAGATATGGCCAATTTAAGTTTTTCATATGAAAAATGTGATTTTTCGAGGATTTTCATCAAAATTTTGATTTTTGGAGGGTGGTCACGAATTAACCTTCTTTTCGCTCTAGGACGCATAGTTAAGGAGATATGGCCAATTTAAGTTTTTCATATGAAAAATTTGATTTTTCGAGGATTTTCATCAAAATTTTGATTTTTGGGGGGTGGTCACGAATTAACCTTCTTTTCGCTCTAGGACGCATATTTAAGGGGATATGGCCAATTTAAGTTTTTCATATAAAAAATTTGATTTTTCGAGGATTTTCATCAAAATTTTGATTTTTTGGGGGTGGTCACGAATTAAAGTCCTTTTCGCTCTAGGACGCATATTTAAGGAGATATGGGCAATTTAAGTTTTTCATTCGAAAAATTTGATTTTTCGAGGATTTTCATCAAAATTTTGATTTTTGGGGGGTGGTCACGATTAACCTTCTTTTCGCTCTAGGACGCATATTTAAGGAGATATGGCCAATTTAAGTTTTTCATATGAAAAATTTGATTTTTCGAGGATTTTCATCAAAATTTTGATTTTTGGGGGGTGGTCACGAATTAACCTTCTTTTCGCTCTAGGACGCATAGTTAAGGAGATATGGCCAATTTAAGTTTTTCATATGAAAAATGTGATTTTTCGAGGACTTTCACCAAAATTTTGATTTTTGGGGGGGTGGTCACGAATTAACCTTCTTTTCGCTCTAGGACGCATATTTAAGGAGATATGGCCAATTTAAGTTTTTCATACGAAAAATTTGATTTTTCGAGGATTTTCATCAAAATTTTGATTTGTTGGGGGTGGTCACGAATTAAAGTCCTTTTCGCTCTAGGACGCATATTTAAGGAGATATGGCCAATTTAAATTTTTCATATAAAAAAATTGATTTTGCGAGGATTTTCACCAAAATTTTGATTTTTGGGGTGTGGTCACGAATTAACCTTCTTTTCGCTCTAGGACGCATATTTAAGGAGATATGGCCAATTTAAGTTTTTCATATGAAAAATTTGATTTTTCGAGGATTTTCATCAAAATTTTGATTTTTTGGGGGTGGTCACGAATTAAAGTCCTTTTCGCTCTAGGACGCATATTTAAGGAGATATGTGCAATTTATGTTTTTCATACGAAAAATTTGATTTTTCGAGGATTTTCATCAAAATTTTGATTTTTTGGGGGTGGTCACGAATTAAAGTCCTTTTCGCACTAGGACGCATATTTAAGGACATATGGCCAATTTAAGTTTTTCATATGAAAAATTTGATTTTTTGAGAATTTTCATAAAAATTTTGATTTTTTGGGGATGGTCACGAATTAAAATCCTTTTCGCTCTAGGACGCATATTTAAGGAGATATGGCCAATTTAAGTTTTTCATATGAAAAATTTGATTTTTCGAGGATTTTCATCAAAATTTTGATTTTTGGGGGGTGGTCACGAATTAACCTTCTTTTCGCTCTAGGACGCATATTTAAGGAGATATGGCCAATTTAAGTTTTTCATATGAAAAATTTGATTTTTCGAGGATTTTCATCAAAATTTTGATTTGTTGGGGGTGGTCACGAATTAAAGTCCTTTTCGCTCTAGGACGCATATTTAAGGAGATATGGCCAATTTAAGTTTTTCATATGAAAATTTTATTTTTCGAGGATTTTCATCAAAATTTTGATTTTTGGGGGGCGGTCACGAATTAACCTTCTTTTCGCTCTAGGACGCATATTTAAGGAGATATGGCCAATTTAAGTTTTTCATATGAAAAATTTGATTTTTCGAGGATTTTCATCAAAATTTTGATTTTTGGGGGGTGGTCACGAATTAAAGTCCTTTTCGCTCTAGGACGCATATTTAAGGAGATATGGCCAATTTAAGTTTTTCATATGAAAAAATTGATTTTTCGAGGATTTTCACCAAAATTTTGATTTTTGGGGTGTGGTCACGAATTAACCTTCTTTTCGCTCTAGGACGCATATTTAAGGAGATATGGCCAATTTAAGTTTTTCATATGAAAAATTTGATTTTTCGAGGATTTTCATTAAAATTTTGATTTTTGGGGGATGGTCACGAATTAAAGTCCTTTTCGCTCTAGGACGCATATATAAGGAGATATGGCCAATTTAAGTTTTTCATATGAAAAATTTGATTTTTCGAGGATTTTCATCAAAATTTTGAATTTTGGGGGGTGGTCACGAATTAACCTTCTTTTCGCTCTAGAACGCATATTTAAGGAGATATGGCCAATTTAAGTTTTTCATATGAAAAATTTGATTTTTCGAGAATTTTCATCAAAATTTTGATTTTTGGGGGGTGGTCACGAATTAAAGTCCTTTTCGCTCTAGGACGCATATTTAAGGAGATAAGGCCAATTTAAGTTTTTCATACGAAAAATTTTATTTTTCGAGGATTTTCATCAAAATTTTGATTTTTTGGGGGTGGTCACGAATTAAAGTCCTTTTCGCACTAGGACGCATATTTAAGGAGATATGGCCAATTTAAGTTTTTCATATGAAAAATGTGATTTTTCGAGGATTTTCATCAAAATTTTGATTTTTGGGGGGTGGTCACGAATTAACCTTCTTTTCGCTCTAGGACGCATAGTTAAGGAGATATGGCCAATTTAAGTTTTTCATATGAAAAATTTTATTTCTCGAGGATTTTCATCAAAATTTTGATTTTTGGGGGGTGGTCACGAATTAACCTTCTTTTCGCTCTAGGACGCATATTTAAGGAGATATGGCCAATTTAAGTTTTTCATGTGAAAAATTTGATTTTTTGAGGATTTTCATCAAAATTTTGATTTTTGGGGGGTGGTCACGAATTAAACTTCTTTTCGCTCTAGGACGCATATTTAAGGAGATATGGCCAATTTAAGTTTTTCATATAAAAAATTTGATTTTTCGAGGATTTTCATCAAAATTTTGATTTTTTGGGGGTGGTTACGAATTAAAGTCCTTTTCGCAATTTAAGTTTTTCATACGAAAAATTTGATTTTTCGAGGATTTTCATCAAAATTTTGATTTTTGGGGGTGGTCACGAATTAACCTTCTTTTCGCTCTAGGACGCATAGTTAAGGAGATATGGCCAATTTAAGTTTTTCATATGAAAAATTTGATTTTTCGAGGATTTTCATTAAAATTTTGATTTTTGGGGGGTGGTCACGAATTAACCTTCTTTTCGCTCTAGGACGCATAGTTAAGGAGATATGGCCAATTTAAGTTTTTCATATGAAAAATTTGATTTTTCGAGGATTTTCATTAAAATTTTGATTTTTGGGGGGTGGTCACGAATTAACCTTCTTTTCGCTCTAGGACGCATAGTTAAGGAGATATGGCCAATTTAAGTTTTTCATATGAAAAATTTGATTTCTCGAGGATTTTCATCAAAATTTTGATTTTTGGGGGGTGGTCACGAATTAACCTTCTTTTCGCTCTAGGAAGCATAGTTAAGGAGATATGGCCAATTTAAGTTTTTCATATGAAAAATTTGATTTTTCGAGGATTTTCATCAAAATTTTGATTTTTTGGGGGTGGTCACGAATTAAAGTCCTTTTCGCTCTAGGACGCATATTTAAGGAGATATTGCCAATTTAAGTTTTTCATACGAAAAATTTGATTTTTCGAGGATTTTCATCAAAATATTGATTTTTGGGGGGTGGTCACGAATTTACCTTCTTTTCGCTCTAGGGCGCATATTTAAGGAGATATGGCCAATTTAAGTTTTTCATATGAAAAATTTGATTTTTTGAGAATTTTCATAAAAATTTTGATTTTTTGGGGATGGTCACGAATTAAAGTCCTTTTCGCTCTAGGACGCATATTTAAGGAGATATGGCAAATTTAAGTTTTTCATATGAAAAATTTGATTTTTCGAGGATTTTCATCAAAATTTTGATTTTTGGGGGGTGGTCACGAATTAACCTTCTTTTCGCTCTAGGACGCATATTTAAGGAGATATGGCCAATTTAAGTTTTTCATATGAAAAATTTGATTTTTCGAGGATTTTCATCAAAATTTTGATTTTTGGGGGGTGGTCACGAATTAAAGTCCTTTTCGCTCTAGGACGCATATTTAAGGAGATAAGGCCAATTTAAGTTTTTCATATAAAAAATTTGATTTTTCGAGGATTTTCATCAAAATTTTGATTTTTTGGGGGTGGTCACGAATTAAAGTCCTTTTCGCTTTCCTATTTAAGGATTGATTTTTCGAGGATTTTCATCAAAATTTTGATTTTTGGGGGGTGGTCACGATTTAAAGTCCTTTTCGCTCTAGGACGCATATTTAAGGAGATATGGCCAATTTAAGTTTTTCATACGAAAAATTTGATTTTTCGAGGATTTTCATCAAAATTTTGATTTTTTGGGGGTGGTCACGAATTAAAGTCCTTTTCGCACTAGGACGCATATTTAAGGATTTATGGCCAATTTAAGTTTTTCATATGAAAAATGTGATTTTTCGAGGATTTTCATCAAAATTTTGATTTTTGGGGGGTGGTCACGAATTAACCTTCTTTTCGCTCTAGGACGCATATTTAAGGAGATATGGCCAATTTAAGTTTTTCATATGAAAAATTTTATTTCTCGAGGATTTTCATCAAAATTTTGATTTTTGGGGGGTGGTCACGAATTAACCTTCTTTTCGCTCTAGGACGCATATTTAAGGAGATATGGCCAATTTAAGTTTTTCATGTGAAAAATTTGATTTTTTGAGGATTTTCATCAAAATTTTGATTTTTGGGGGGTGGTCACGAATTAACCTTCTTTTCGCTCTAGGACGCATATTTAAGGAGATATGGCCAATTTAAGTTTTTCATATAAAAAATTTGATTTTTCGAGGATTTTCATCAAAATTTTGATTTTTTGGGGGTGGTCACGAATTAAAGTCCTTTTCGCTCTAGGACGCATATTTAAGGAGATATGGGCAATTTAAGTTTTTCATACGAAAAATTTGATTTTTCGAGGATTTTCATCAAAATTTTGATTTTTGGGGGGTGGTCACGATTAACCTTCTTTTCGCTCTAGGACGCATATTTAAGGAGATATGGCCAATTTAAGTTTTTCATATGAAAAATTTGATTTTTCGAGGATTTTCATCAAAATTTTGATGGGGGTGGTCACGAATTAACCTTCTTTTCGCTCTAGGACGCATAGTTAAGGAGATATGGCCAATTTAAGTTTTTCATATGAAAAATGTGATTTTTCGAGGATTTTCACAAAAATTTTTGGGGGGTGGTCACGAATTAACCTTCTTTTCGCTCTAGGACGCATATTTAAGGAGATATGGCCAATTTAAGTTTTTCATATGAAAAAATTGATTTTTCGAGGATTTTCACCAAAATTTTGATTTTTGGGGTGTGGTCACGAATTAACCTTCTTTTCGCTCTAGGACGCATATTTAAGGAGATATGGCCAATTTAAGTTTTTCATATGAAAAATTTGATTTTTCGAGGATTTTCATTAAAATTTTGATTTTTGGGGGGTGGTCACGAATTAACCTTCTTTTCGCTCTAGGACGCATATTTAAGGAGATATGGGCAATTTAAGTTTTTCATACAAAAAATTTGATTTTTCGAGGATTTTCATCAAAATTTTGATTTTTGGGGGGTGGTCACGAATTAACCTTCTTTTCGCTCTAGGACGCATATTTAAGGAGATATGGCCAATTTAAGTTTTTCATACGAAAAATTTGATTTTTCGAGGATTTTCATCAAAATTTTGATTTTTTGGGGGTGGTCACGAATTAAAGTCCTTTTCGCTCTAGGACGCATATTTAAGGAGATTTGGCCAATTTAATTTAAAATTTTATTTCTCGAGGATTTTCATCAAAATTTTGATTTTTGGGGGGTGGTCACGAATTAACCTTCTTTTCGCTCTAGGACGCATATTTAAGGAGATATGGCCAATTTAAGTTTTTCATACGAAAAATTTGATTTTTCGAGGATTTTCATCAAAATTTTGGTTTTTTGGGGGTGGTCACGAATTAAAGTCCTTTTCGCTCTAGGACGCATATTTAAGGAGATATGGCCAATTTTGGTTTTTCATATGAAAAATTTGATTTTTCGAGGATTTTCATTAAAATTTTGATTTTTGGGGGGTGGTCACGAATTAACCTTCTTTTCGCTCTAGGACGCATAGTTAAGGAGATATGGCCAATTTAAGTTTTTCATATGAAAAATTTGATTTTTCGAGGATTTTCATCAAAATTTTGATTTTTGGGGGTGGTCACGAATTAAAGTCCTTTTCGCTCTAGGACGCATATTTAAGGAGATATGGCCAATTTAAGTTTTTCATATGAAAAATTTGATTTTTCGAGGATTTTCATCAAAATTTTGAATTTTGGGGGGTGGTCACGAATTAACCTTCTTTTCGCTCTAGGACGCATATTTAAGGAGATATGGCCAATTTAATTTAAAATTTTATTTCTCGAGGATTTTCATCAAAATTTTGATTTTTGGGGGGTGGTCACGAATTAACCTTCTTTTCGCTCTAGGACGCATATTTAAGGAGATATGGCCAATTTAAGTTTTTCATACGAAAAATTTGATTTTTCGAGGATTTTCATCAAAATTTTGATTTTTTGGGGGTGGTCACGAATTAAAGTCCTTTTCGCTCTAGGACGCATATTTAAGGAGATATGGCCAATTTAGGTTTTTCATATGAAAAATTTGATTTTTCGAGGATTTTCATTAAAATTTTGATTTTTGGGGGGTGGTCACGAATTAACCTTCTTTTCGCTCTAGGACGCATAGTTAAGGAGATATGGCCAATTTAAGTTTTTCATATGAAAAATTTGATTTTTCGAGGATTTTCATCAAAATTTTGATTTTTGGGGGTGGTCACGAATTAAAGTCCTTTTCGCTCTAGGACGCATATTTAAGGAGATATGGCCAATTTAAGTTTTTCATATGAAAAATTTGATTTTTCGAGGATTTTCATCAAAATTTTGAATTTTGGGGGTGGTCAGGAATTAACCTTCTTTTCGCTCTAGGACGCATATTTAAGGAGATATGGCCAATTTAAGTTTTTCATATGAAAAATTTGATTTTTCGAGGATTTTCATCAAAATTTTGATTTTGGGGGGTGGTCACGAATTAACCTTCTTTTGGCTCTAGGACGCATATTTAAGGAGATATGGCCAATTTGAGTTTTTCATATAAAAAATTTGATTTTTCGAGGATTTTCATCAAAATTTTGATTTTTTGGGGGTGGTCACGAATTAAAGTCCTTTTCGCTCTAGGACGCATATTTAAGGAGATATGGGCAATTTAAGTTTTTCATACGAAAAATTAGATTTTTCGAGCATTTTCATCAAAATTTTGATTTTTTGGGGGTGGTCACGAATTAACCTTCTTTTCGCACTAGGACGCATATTTAAGGAGATATGGCCAATTTAAGTTTTTCATATGAAAAATGTGATTTTTCGAGGATTTTCATCAAAATTTTGAATTTTGGGGAGTGGTCACGAATTAACCTTCTTTTCGCTCTAGGACGCATAGTTAAGGAGATATGGCCAATTTAAGTTTTTCATATGAAAAATTTTATTTCTCGAGGATTTTCATCAAAATTTTGATTTTTGGGGGGTGGTCACGAATTAACCTTCTTTTCGCTCTAGGACACATATTTAAGGAGATATGGCCAATTTAAGTTTTTCATTTGAAAAATTTGATTTTTTGAGGATTTTCATCAAAATTTTGATTTTTGGGGGGTGGTCACGAATTAACCTTCTTTTCGCTCTAGGACGCATATTTAAGGAGATATGGCCAATTTAAGTTTTTCATATAAAAAATTTGATTTTTCGAGGATTTTCATCAAAATTTTGATTTTTTGGGGGTGGTCACGAATTAAAGTCCTTTTCGCTCTAGGACGCATATTTAAGGAGATATGGGCAATTTAAGTTTTTCATACGAAAAATTTGATTTTTCGAGGATTTTCATCAAAATTTTGATTTTTGGGGGGTGGTCACGATTAACCTTCTTTTCGCTCTAGGACGCATATTTAAGGAGATATGGCCAATTTAAGTTTTTCATATGAAAAATTTGATTTTTCGAGGATTTTCATTAAAATTTTGATTTTTGGGGGGTGGTCACGAATTAACCTTCTTTTCGCTCTAGGACGCATAGTTAAGGAGATATGGCCAATTTAAGTTTTTCATATGAAAAATTTGATTTTTCGAGGATTTTCATTAAAATTTTGATTTTTGGGGGGTGGTCACGAATTAACCTTCTTTTCGCTCTAGGAAGCATAGTTAAGGAGATATGGCCAATTTAAGTTTTTCATATGAAAAATTTGATTTTTCGAGGATTTTCATCAAAATTTTGATTTTTGGGGGGTGGTCACGAATTAAAGTCCTTTTCGCTCTAGGACGCATATTTAAGGAGATAAGGCCAATTTAAGTTTTTCATATAAAAAATTTGATTTTTCGAGGATTTTCATCAAAATTTTGATTTTTTGGGGGTGGTCACGAATTAAAGTCCTTTTCGCTCTAGGACGCATATTTAAGGATTGATTTTTCGAGGATTTTTATCAAAATTTTGATTTTTGGGGGGTGGTCACGAATTAAAGTCCTTTTCCTTCTAGGACGCATATTTAAGGAGATATGGGCAATTTAAGTTTTTCATACGAAAAATTTGATTTTTCGAGGATTTTCATCAAAATTTTGATTTTTTGGGGGTGGTCACGAATTAAAGTCCTTTTCGCACTAGGACGCATATTTAAGGAGATATGGCCAATTTAAGTTTTTCATATGAAAAATGTGATTTTTCGAGGATTTTCATCAAAATTTTGATTTTTTGGGGGTGGTCACGAATTAAAGTCCTTTTCGCTCTAGGACGCATATTTAAGGAGATATGGGCAATTTAAGTTTTTCATACGAAAAATTTGATTTTTCGAGGATTTTCATTAAAATTTTGATTTTCGGGGGGTGGTCACGAATTAACCTTCTTTTCGCTCTAGGACGCATATTTAAGGAGATATGGGCAATTTAAGTTTTTCATACAAAAAATTTGATTTTTCGAGGATTTTCATCAAAATTTTGATTTTTGGGGGGTGGTCACGAATTAACCTTCTTTTCGCTCTAGGACGCATATTTAAGGAGATATAACCAATTTAAGTTTTTCATACGAAAAATTTGATTTTTCGAGGATTTTCATCAAAATTTTGATTTTTTTGGGGGTGGTCACGAATTAAAGTCCTTTTCGCTCTAGGACGCATATTTAAGGAGATATGGCCAATTTAATTTAAAATTTTATTTCTCGAGGATTTTCATCAAAATTTTGATTTTTGGGGGGTGGTCACGAATTAACCTTCTTTTCGCTCTAGGACGCATATTTAAGGAGATATGGCCAATTTAAGTTTTTCATACGAAAAATTTGATTTTTCGAGGATTTTCATCAAAATTTTGATTTTTTGGGGGTGGTCACGAATTAACCTTCTTTTCGCTCTAGGACGCATATTTAAGGAGATATGGCCAATTTAAGTTTTTCATATGAAAAATGTGATTTTTCGAGGATTTTCACCAAAATTTTTGGGGGGTGGTCACGAATTAACCTTCTTTTCGCTCTAGGACGCATATTTAAGGAGATATGGCCAATTTAAGTTTTTCATATGAAAAAATTGATTTTTCGAGGATTTTCACCAAAATTTTGATTTTTGGGGTGTGGTCACGAATTAACCTTCTTTTCGCTCTAGGACGCATATTTAAGGAGATATGGCCAATTTAAGTTTTTCATATGAAAAATTTGATTTTTCGAGGATTTTCATTAAAATTTTGATTTTTGGGGGGTGGTCACGAATTAACCTTCTTTTCGCTCTAGGACGCATATTTAAGGAGATATGGGCAATTTAAGTTTTTCATACAAAAAATTTGATTTTTCGAGGATTTTCATCAAAATTTTGATTTTTGGGGGGTGGTCACGAATTAACCTTCTTTTCGCTCTAGGACGCATATTTAAGGAGATATGGCCAATTTAAGTTTTTCATACGAAAAATTTGATTTTTCGAGGATTTTCATCAAAATTTTGATTTTTTGGGGGTGGTCACGAATTAAAGTCCTTTTCGCTCTAGGACGCATATTTAAGGAGATATGGCCAATTTAATTTAAAATTTTATTTCTCGAGGATTTTCATCAAAATTTTGATTTTTGGGGGGTGGTCACGAATTAACCTTCTTTTCTTTCATCAAAATTTTGATTTTTGGGGGGTGGTCACGAATTAACCTTCTTTTCGCTCTAGGACGCATATTTAAGGAGATATGGCCAATTTAAGTTTTTCATACGAAAAATTTGATTTTTCGAGGATTTTCATCAAAATTTTGATTTTTTGGGGGTGGTCACGAATTAAAGTCCTTTTCGCTCTAGGACGCATATTTAAGGAGATATGGGCAATTTAAGTTTTTCATATGAAAAAATTGATTTTTCGAGGATTTTCATTAAAATTTTGATTTTTGGGGGTCGGTCACGAATTAACCTTCTTTTCGCTCTAGGACGCATATTTAAGGAGATATGGCCAATTTAAGTTTTTCATATGAAAAATTTGATTTTTCGAGGATTTTCATCAAAATTTTGATTTTTGGGGGGTGGTCACGAATTAACCTTCTTTTCGCTCTAGGACGCATATTTAAGGAGATATGGCCAATTTAAGTTTTTCATATGAAAAAATTGATTTTTCGAGGATTTTCACCAAAATTTTGATTTTTGGGGTGTGGTCACGAATTAACCTTCTTTTCGCTCTAGGACGCATATTTAAGGAGATATGGCCAATTTAGGTTTTTCATATGAAAAATTTGATTTTTCGAGGATTTTCATTAAAATTTTGATTTTTGGGGGGTGGTCACGAATTAACCTTCTTTTCGCTCTAGGACGCATAGTTAAGGAGATATGGCCAATTTAAGTTTTTCATATGAAAAATTTGATTTTTCGAGGATTTTCATCAAAATTTTGATGGGGGGTGGTCACGAATTAACCTTCTTTTCGCTCTAGGACGCATATTTAAGGAGATATGGCCAATTTAAGTTTTTCATATGAAAAATTTGATTTTTCGAGGATTTTCATCAAAATTTTGATTTTGGGGGGTGGTCACGAATTAACCTTCTTTTGGCTCTAGGACGCATATTTAAGGAGATATGGCCAATTTAAGTTTTTCATATGAAAAATTTGATTTTTCGATGATTTTCATCAAAATTTTGATTTTTGGGGGGTGGTCACGAATTAAAGTCCTTTTCGCTCTAGGACGCATATTTAAGGAGATATGGCCAATTTAAGTTTGTCATATAAAAAATTTGATTTTTCGAGGATTTTCATCAAAATTTTGATTTTTTGGGGGTGGTCACGAATTAAATTCCTTTTCGCTCTAGGACGCATATTTAAGGAGATATGGGCAATTTAAGTTTTTCATACGAAAAATTAGATTTTTCGAGCATTTTCATCAAAATTTAGATTTTTTGGGGGTGGTCACGAGTTAAAGTCCTTTTCGCACTAGGACGCATATTTAAGGAGATATGGCCAATTTAAGTTTTTCATATGAAAAATGTGATTTTTCGAGGATTTTCATCAAAATTTTGATTTTTGGGGGGTGGTCACGAATTAACCTTCTTTTCGCTCTAGGACGCATATTTAAGGAGATATGGCCAATTTAATTTTTCATATGAAAAATTTAATTTTTTCGAGGATTTTCATCAAAATTTTGATTTTTGGGGGGTGGTCACGAATTAACCTTCTTTCGCACTAGGACGCATATTTAAGGAGATATGCCCAATTTAAGTTTTTCATATGAAAAATTTGAGTTTTCGAGGATTTTCATCAAAATTTTGATTTTTTGGGGGCGGTCACGAATTAACCTTCTTTTCGCTCTAGGACGCATATTTAAGGAGATATGGGCAATTTAAGTTTTTCATACGAAAAATTTGATTTTTCGAGGATTTTCATCAAAATTTTGATTTTTGGGGGGTGGTCACGATTAACCTTCTTTTCGCTCTAGGACGCATATTTAAGGAGATATGGCCAATTTAAGTTTTTCATATGAAAAATTTGATTTTTCGAGGATTTTCATCAAAATTTTGATGGGGGGTGGTCACGAATTAACCTTCTTTTCGCTCTAGGACGCATAGTTAAGGAGATATGGCCAATTTAAGTTTTTCACGAATTAACCTTCTTTTCGCTCTAGGACGCATATTTAAGGAGATATGGCAAATTTAAGTTTTTCATATGAAAAATTTGATTTTTTGAGAATTTTCATAAAAATTTTGATTTTTGGGGGGTGGTCACGAATTAACCTTCTTTTCGCTCTAGGACGCATATTTAAGGAGATATGGCCAATTTAAGTTTTTCATATGAAAAATTTGATTTTTCGAGGATTTTCATCAAAATTTTGAATTTTGGGGGGTGGTCACGAATTAACCTTCTTTTCGCTCTAGGACGCATATTTAAGGAGATATGGCCAATTTAAGTTTTTCATATGAAAAATTTGATTTTTCGAGGATTTTCATCAAAATTTTGATGGGGGGTGGTCACGAATTAACCTTCTTTTCGCTCTAGGACGCATAGTTAAGGAGATATGGCCAATTTAAGTTTTTCATATGAAAAATGTGATTTTTCGAGGATTTTCACCAAAATTTTGATTTTTGGGGGGTGGTCACGAATTAACCTTCTTTTCGCTCTAGGACGCATATTTAAGGAGATATGGCCAATTTAAGTTTTTCATACGAAAAATTTGATTTTTCGAGGATTTTCATCAAAATTTTGATTTTTTGGGGGTGGTCACGAATTCAAGTCCATTTCGCTCTAGGACGCATATTTAAGGAGATATGGCCAATTTAAGTTTTTCATATGAAAAATTTGATTTCTCGAGGATTTTCATCAAAATTTTGATTTTTGGGGGGTGGTCACGAATTAACCTTCTTTTCGCTCTAGGACGCATATTTAAGGAGATATGGCCAATTTAAGTTTTTCATATGAAAAATTTGATTTCTCGAGGATTTTCATCAAAATTTTGATTTTTGGGGGGTGGTCACGAATTAACCTTCTTTTCGCTCTAGGACGCATATTTAAGGAGATATGGCCAATTTAAGTTTTTCATATGAAAAATTTGATTTTTCGAGGATTTTCATCAAAATTTTGAATTTTGGGGGGTGGTCACGAATTAACCTTCTTTTCGCTCTAGGACGCATATTTAAGGAGATATGGCCAATTTAAGTTTTTCATATGAAAAATTTGATTTCTCGAGGATTTTCATCAAAATTTTGATTTTTGGGGGGTGGTCACGAATTAACCTTCTTTTCGCTCTAGGACGCATATTTAAGGAGATATGGGCAATTTAAGTTTTTCATACGAAAAATTTGATTTTTCGAGGATTTTCATCAAAATTTTGATTTTTTGGGGGTGGGCAGGAATTAAAGTCCTTTTCGCTCTAGGACGCATATTTAAGGAGATATGGGCAATTTAAGTTTTTCATACGAAAAATTTGATTTTTCGAGGATTTTAATCAAAATTTTGATTTTTGGGGGGTGGTCACGAATTAAAGTCCTTTTCGCTCTAGGACGCATATTTAAGGAGATATGGCCAATTTAAGTTTTTCATATGAAAAATTTGATTTTTCGAGGATTTTCATCAAAATTTTGATGGGGGGTGGTCACGAATTAACCTTCTTTTCGCTCTAGGACGCATAGTTAAGGAGATATGGCCAATTTAAGTTTTTCATATGAAAAATTTGATTTTTCGAGGATTTTCACCAAAATGTTGATTTTTGGGGGGTGGTCACGAATTAACCTTCTTTTCGCTCTAGGACGCATATTTAAGGAGATATGGCCAATTTAAGTTTTTCATACGAAAAATTTGATTTTTCGAGGATTTTCATCAAAATTTTGATTTTTTGGGGGTGGTCACGAATTCAAGTCCTTTTCGCTCTAGGACGCATATTTAAGGAGATATGGCCAATTTAAGTTTTTCATATGAAAAATTTGATTTCTCGAGGATTTTCATCAAAATTTTGATTTTTGGGGGGTGGTCACGAATTAACCTTCTTTTCGCTCTAGGACGCATATTTAAGGAGATATGGCCAATTTAAGTTTTTCATATGAAAAATTTGATTTTTCGAGGATTTTCATCAAAATTTTGATTTTTGGGGGGTGGTCACGAATTAACCTTCTTTTCGCTCTAGGACGCATATTTAAGGAGATATGGCCAATTTAAGTTTTTCATATGAAAAATTTGATTTCTCGAGGATTTTCATCAAAATTTTGATTTTTGGGGGGTGGTCACGAATTAACCTTCTTTTCGCTCTAGGACGCATATTTAAGGAGATATGGCCAATTTAAGTTTTTCATATGAAAAATTTGATTTTTCGAGGATTTTCATCAAAATTTTGATTTTTGGGGGGTGGTCACGAATTAACCTTCTTTTCGCTCTAGGACGCATATTTAAGGAGATATGGCCAATTTAAGTTTTTCGTATGAAAAAATTGATTTTTCGAGGATTTTCACCAAAATTTTGATTTTTGGGGTGTGGTCACGAATTAACCTTCTTTTCGCTCTAGGACGCATATTTAAGGAGATATGGCCAATTTAAGTTTTTCATACGAAAAATTTGATTTTTCGAGGATTTTCATCAAAATTTTGAATTTTGGGGGGTGGTCACGAATTAACCTTCTTTTCGCTCTAGGACGCATATTTAAGGAGATATGGCCAATTTAAGTTTTTCATATGAAAAATTTGATTTTTTGAGAATTTTCATAAAAATTTTGATTTTTGGGGGGTGGTCACGAATTAACCTTCTTTTCGCTCTAGGACGCATATTTAAGGAGATATGGCCAATTTAAGTTTTTCATATGAAAAATTTGATTTTTCGAGGATTTTCATCAAAATTTTGAATTTTGGGGGGTGGTCACGAATTAAAGTCCTTTTCGCTCTAGGACGCATATTTAAGGAGATATGGCCAATTTAAGTTTTTCATGTGAAAAATTTGATTTTTTGAGGATTTTCATCAAAATTTTGATTTTTTGGGGGTGGTCACGAATTAAAGTCCTTTTCGCTCTAGGACGCATATTTAAGGAGATATGGCCAATTTAAGTTTTTCATATGAAAAATTTGATTTTTCGAGGATTTTCATCAAAATTTTGATTTTTGGGGGGTGGTCACGAATTAACCTTCTTTTCGCTCTAGGACGCATATTTAAGGAGATATGGCCAATTTAAGTTTTTCATATAAAAAATTTGATTTTTCGAGGATTTTCATCAAAATTTTGATTTTTTGGGGGTGGGCACGAATTCAAGTCCTTTTCGCTCTAGGACGCATATTTAAGGAGATATGGGCAATTTAAGTTTTTCATACGAAAAATTTGATTTTTCGAGGATTTTCATCAAAATTTTGATTTTTGGGGGGTGGTCACGAATTCAAGTCCTTTTCGCTCTAGGACGCATATTTAAGGAGGTATGGCCAATTTAAGTTTTTCATATGAAAAATTTGATTTTTCGAGGATTTTCATCAAAATTTTGATGGGGGGTGGTCACGAATTAACCTTCTTTTCGCTCTAGGACGCATAGTTAAGGAGATATGGCCAATTTAAGTTTTTCATATGAAAAATGTGATTTTTCGAGGATTTTCACCAAAATTTTGATTTTTGGGGGGTGGTCACGAATTAACCTTCTTTTCGCTCTAGGACGCATATTTAAGGAGATATGGCCAATTTAAGTTTTTCATACGAAAAATTTGATTTTTCGAGGATTTTCATCAAAATTTTGATTTTTTGGGGGTGGTCACGAATTCAAGTCCTTTTCGCTCTAGGACGCATATTTAAGGAGATATGGGCAATTTAAGTTTTTCATACGAAAAATTTGATTTTTCGAGGATTTTCATCAAAATTTTGATTTTTGGGGGGTGGTCACGAATTAACCTTCTTTTCGCTCTAGGACGCATATTTAAGGAGATATGGCCAATTTAAGTTTTTCATATGAAAAATTTGATTTTTCGAGGATTTTCATCAAAATTTTGATTTTTGGGGGGTGGTCACGTATTAACCTTCTTTTCGCTCTAGGACGCATATTTAAGGAGATATGGCCAATTTAAGTTTTTCATATGAAAAATTTGATTTTTCGAGGATTTTCATCAAAATTTTGATTTTTGGGGGGTGGTCACGAATTAACCTTCTTTTCGCTCTAGGACGCATATTTAAGGAGATATGGCCAATTTAAGTTTTTCATATGAAAAAATTGATTTTTCGAGGATTTTCACCAAAATTTTGATTTTTGGGGAGTGGTCACGAATTAACCTTATTTTCGCTCTAGGACGCATATTTAAGGAGATATGGCCAATTTAAGTTTTTCATACGAAAAATTTGATTTCTCGAGAATTTTCATCAAAATATTGATTTTTGGGGGGGTGGTCACGAATTAACCTTCTTTTCGCTCTAGGACGCATATTTAAGGAGATATGGCCAATTTAAGTTTTTCATATGAAAAATTTGATTTTTTGAGAATTTTCATAAAAATTTTGAATTTTGGGGGGTGGTCACGAATTAACCTTCTTTTCGCTCTAGGACGCATATTTAAGGAGATATGGCCAATTTAAGTTTTTCATATGAAAAATTTTATTTTTCGAGGATTTTCATCAAAATTTTGATTTTTGGGGGGTGGTCACGAATTAACCTTCTTTTCGCTCTAGGACGCATATTTAAGGAGATATGGCCAATTTAAGTTTTTCATATGAAAAATTTGATTTTTCGAGGATTTTCATCAAAATTTTGATTTTTGGGGGGTGGTCACGAATTAACCTTCTTTTCGCTCTAGGACGCATATTTAAGGAGATATGGCCAATTTAAGTTTTTCATATGAAAAATTTGATTTTTCGAGGATTTTCATCAAAATTTTGAATTTTGGGGGGTGGTCACGAATTAACCTTCTTTTCGCTCTAGGACGCATATTTAAGGAGATATGGCCAATTTAAGTTTCTCATATGAAAAATTTGATTTTTCGAGGATTTTCATCAAAATTTTGATTTTTGGGGGGTGGTCACGAATTAACCTTCTTTTCGCTCTAGGACGCATATTTAAGGAGATATGGCCAATTTAAGTTTTTCATATGAAAAATTTGATTTTTCGAGGATTTTCATCAAAATTTTGATTTTTGGGGGGTGGTCACGAATTAAAGTCCTTTTCGCTCTAGGACGCATATTTAAGGAGATATGGCCAATTTAAGTTTTTCATATAAAAAATTTGATTTTTCGAGGATTTTCATCAAAATTTTGATTTTTTGGGGGTGGTCACGAATTAAAGTCCTTTTCGCTCTAGGACGCATATTTAAGGAGATATGGGCAATTTAAGTTTTTCATACGAAAAATTTGATTTTTCGAGGATTTTCATCAAAATTTTGATTTTTTGGGGGTGGTCACGAATTAAAGTCCTTTTCGCTCTAGGACGCATATTTAAGGAGATATGGCCAATTTAAGTTTTTCATATGAAAAATGTGATTTTTCGAGGATTTTCATCAAAATTTTGATTTTTGGGGGGTGGTCACGAATTAACCTTCTTTTCGCTCTAGGACGCATATTTAAGGAGATATGGCCAATTTAAGTTTTTCATGTGAAAAATTTGATTTTTTGAGGATTTTCATCAAAATTTTGATTTTTTGGGGGTGGTCACGAATTAAAGTCCTTTTCGCTCTAGGACGCATATTTAAGGAGATATGGCCAATTTAAGTTTTTCATATGAAAAATGTTATTTCTCGAGGATTTTCATCAAAATTTTGATTTTTGGGGGGTGGTCACGAATTAACCTTCTTTTCGCTCTAGGACGCATATTTAAGGAGATATGGCCAATTTAAGTTTTTCATGTGAAAAATTTGATTTTTTGAGGATTTTCATCAAAATTTTGATTTTTTGGGGGTGGTCACGAATTAAAGTCCTTTTCGCTCTAGGACGCATATTTAAGGAGATATGGCCAATTTAAGTTTTTCATATGAAAAATGTTATTTCTCGAGGATTTTCATCAAAATTTTGATTTTTGGGGGGTGGTCACGAATTAACCTTCTTTTCGCTCTAGGACGCATATTTAAGGAGATATGGCCAATTTAAGTTTTTCATGTGAAAAATTTGATTTTTTGAGGATTTTCATCAAAATTTTAATTTTTGGGGGGTGGTCACGAATTAACCTTCTTTTCGCTCTAGGACGCATATTTAAGGAGATATGGCCAATTTAAGTTTTTCATATGAAAAATGTGATTTTTCGAGGATTTTCACCAAAATTTTGATTTTTGGGGGGTGGTCACGAATTAACATTCTTTTCGCTCTAGGACGCATATTTAAGGAGATATGGCCAATTTAAGTTTTTCATATGAAAAATTTGATTTTTCGAGGATTTTCATCAAAATTTTGATTTTTTGGGGGTGGTCACGAATTAAAGTCCTTTTCGCTCTAGGACGCATATTTAAGGAGATATGGCCAATTTAAGTTTTTCATATGAAAAATTTGATTTCTCGAGGATTTTCATCAAAATTTTGATTTTTGGGGGGTGGTCACGAATTAACCTTCTTTTCGCTCTAGGACGCATATTTAAGGAGATATGGCCAATTTAAGTTTTTCATATGAAAAAATTGATTTTTCGAGGATTTTCACCAAAATTTTGATTTTTGGGGTGTGGTCACGAATTAACCTTCTTTTCGCTCTAGGACGCATAGTTAAGGAGATATGGCCAATTTAAGTTTTTCATATGAAAAAATTTGATTTTTCGAGGATTTTCATCAAAATTTTGATTTTTTGGGGGTGGTCACGAATTAACCTTCTTTTCGCTCTAGGACGCATATTTAAGGAGATATGGCCAATTTAAGTTTTTCATATGAAAAATTTGATTTTTTGAGAATTTTCATAAAAATTTTGATTTTTTGGGGATGGTCACGAATTAAAGTCCTTTTCGCTCTAGGACGCATATTTAAGGAGATATGGCCAATTTAAGTTTTTCATATGAAAAATTTTATTTTTCGAGGATTTTCATCAAAATTTTGATTTTTGGGGGGTGGTCACGAATTAACCTTCTTTTCGCTCTAGGACGCATATTTAAGGAGATATGGCCAATTTAAGTTTTTCATACGAAAAATTTGATTTTTCGAGGATTTTCATCAAAATTTTGATTTTTTGGGGGTGGTCACGAATTCAAGTCCTTTTCGCTCTAGGACGCATAGTTAAGGAGATATGGCCAATTTAAGTTTTTCATATGAAAAATGTGATTTTTCGAGGATTTTCACCAAAATTTTGATTTTTGGGGGGTGGTCACGAATTAACCTTCTTTTCGCTCTAGGACGCATATTTAAGGAGATATGGCCAATTTCAGTTTTTCATACGAAAAATTTGATTTTTCGAGGATTTTCATCAAAATTTTGATTTTTTGGGGGTGGTCACGAATTCAAGTCCTTTTCGCTCTAGGACGCATATTTAAGGAGATATGGCCAATTTAAGTTTTTCATATGAAAAATTTGATTTCTCGAGGATTTTCATCAAAATTTTGATTTTTGGGGGGTGGTCACGAATTAACCTTCTTTTCGCTCTAGGACGCATATTTAAGGAGATATGGCCAATTTAAGTTTTTCATATGAAAAATTTGATTTCTCGAGGATTTTCATCAAAATTTTGATTTTTGGGGGGTGGTCACGAATTAACCTTCTTTTCGCTCTAGGACGCATATTTAAGGAGATATGGCCAATTTCAGTTTTTCATACGAAAAATTTGATTTTTCGAGGATTTTCATCAAAATTTTGATTTTTGGGGGGTGGTCACGAATTAACCTTCTTTTCGCTCTAGGACGCATATTTAAGGAGATATGGCCAATTTAAGTTTTTCATATGAAAAAATTGATTTTTCGAGGATTTTCACCAAAATTTTGATTTTTGGGGTGTGGTCACGAATTAACCTTATTTTCGCTCTAGGACGCATATTTAAGGAGATATGGCCAATTTAAGTTTTTCATACGAAAAATTTGATTTCTCGAGGATTTTCATCAAAATATTGATTTTTGGGGGGGTGGTCACGAATTAACCTTCTTTTCGCTCTAGGACGCATATTTAAGGAGATATGGCCAATTTAAGTTTTTCATATGAAAAATTTGATTTTTCGAGGATTTTCATCAAAATTTTGATTTTTGGGGGGTGGTCACGAATTAACCTTCTTTTCGCTCTAGGACGCATATTTAAGGAGATATGGCCAATTTAAGTTTTTCATATGAAAAATTTGATTTTTCGAGGATTTTCATCAAAATTTTGATTTTTGGGGGGTGGTCACGAATTAACCTTCTTTTCGCTCTTGGACGCATATTTAAGGAGATATGGCCAATTTAAGTTTTTCATATGAAAAATTTGATTTTTCGAGGATTTTCATCAAAATTTTGATTTTTGGGGGGTGGTCACGAATTAACCTTCTTTTCGCTCTTGGACGCATATTTAAGGAGATATGGCCAATTTAAGTTTTTCATATGAAAAATTTGATTTTTCGAGGATTTTCATCAAAATTTTGATTTTTGGGGGGTGGTCACGAATTAACCTTCTTTTCGCTCTAGGACGCATATTTAAGGAGATATGGCCAATTTAAGTTTTTCATACGAAAAATTTGATTTTTCGAGGATTTTCATCAAAATTTTGATTTTTTGGGGGTGGTCACGAATTCAAGTCCTTTTCGCTCTAGGACGCATATTTAAGGAGATATGGCCAATTTAAGTTTTTCATACGAAAAATTTGATTTTTCGAGGATTTTCATAAAAATTTTGATTTTTGGGGGGTGGTCACGTATTAACCTTCTTTTCGCTCTAGGACGCATATTTAAGGAGATATGGCCAATTTAAGTTTTTCATATGAAAAATTTGATTTTTCGAGGATTTTCATCAAAATTTTGATTTTTGGGGGGTGGTCACGAATTAACCTTCTTTTCGCTCTAGGACGCATATTTAAGGAGATATGGCCAATTTAAGTTTTTCATATGAAAAAATTGATTTTTCGAGGATTTTCACCAAAATTTTGATTTTTGGGGTGTGGTCACGAATTAACCTTATTTTCGCTCTAGGACGCATATTTAAGGAGATATGGCCAATTTAAGTTTTTCATACGAAAAATTTGATTTCTCGAGGATTTTCATCAAAATATTGATTTTTGGGGGGGTGGTCACGAATTAACCTTCTTTTCGCTCTAGGACGCATATTTAAGGAGATATGGCCAATTTAAGTTTTTCATATGAAAAATTTGATTTTTTGAGAATTTTCATAAAAATTTTGAATTTTGGGGGGTGGTCACGAATTAACCTTCTTTTCGCTCTAGGACGCATATTTAAGGAGATATGGCCAATTTAAGTTTTTCATATGAAAAATTTGATTTTTCGAGGATTTTCATCAAAATTTTGATTTTTGGGGGGTGGTCACGAATTAACCTTCTTTTCGCTCTAGGACGCATATTTAAGGAGATATGGCCAATTTAAGTTTTTCATATGAAAAATTTGATTTTTCGAGGATTTTCATCAAAATTTTGATTTTTGGGGGGTGGTCACGAATTAACCTTCTTTTCGCTCTAGGACGCATATTTAAGGAGATATGGCCAATTTAAGTTTTTCATATGAAAAATTTGATTTTTCGAGGATTTTCATCAAAATTTTGATTTTTGGGGGGTGGTCACGAATTAACCTTCTTTTCGCTCTAGGACGCATATTTAAGGAGATATGGCCAATTTAAGTTTTTCATATGAAAAATTTGATTTTTCGAGGATTTTCATCAAAATTTTGATTTTTGGGGGGTGGTCACGAATTAAAGTCCTTTTCGCTCTAGGACGCATATTTAAGGAGATATGGCCAATTTAAGTTTTTCATATAAAAAATTTGATTTTTCGAGGATTTTCATCAAAATTTTGATTTTTTGGGGGTGGTCACGAATTAAAGTCCTTTTCGCTCTAGGACGCATATTTAAGGAGATATGGGCAATTTAAGTTTTTCATACGAAAAATTTGATTTTTCGAGGATTTTCATCAAAATTTTGATTTTTGGGGGGTGGTCACGAATTAAAGTCCTTTTCGCTCTAGGACGCATATTTAAGGAGATATGGCCAATTTAAGTTTTTCATATGAAAAATTTGATTTTTTGAGAATTTTCATAAAAATTTTGATTTTTTGGGGATGGTCACGAATTAAAGTCCTTTTCGCTCTAGGACGCATATTTAAGGAGATATGGCCAATTTAAGTTTTTCATATGAAAAATTTGATTTTTCGAGGATTTTCATCAAAATTTTGATTTTTGGGGGGTGGTCACGAATTAACCTTCTTTTCGCTCTAGGACGCATATTTAAGGAGATATGGCCAATTTAAGTTTTTCATACGAAAAATTTGATTTTTCGAGGATTTTCATCAAAATTTTGATTTTTTGGGGGTGGTCACGAATTCAAGTCCTTTTCGCTCTAGGACGCATAGTTAAGGAGATATGGCCAATTTAAGTTTTTCATATGAAAAATGTGATTTTTCGAGGATTTTCACCAAAATTTTGATTTTTGGGGGGTGGTCACGAATTAACCTTCTTTTCGCTCTAGGACGCATATTTAAGGAGATATGGCCAATTTCAGTTTTTCATACGAAAAATTTGATTTTTCGAGGATTTTCATCAAAATTTTGATTTTTTGGGGGTGGTCACGAATTCAAGTCCTTTTCGCTCTAGGACGCATATTTAAGGAGATATGGCCAATTTAAGTTTTTCATATGAAAAATTTGATTTCTCGAGGATTTTCATCAAAATTTTGATTTTTGGGGGGTGGTCACGAATTAACCTTCTTTTCGCTCTAGGACGCATATTTAAGGAGATATGGCCAATTTAAGTTTTTCATATGAAAAATTTGATTTCTCGAGGATTTTCATCAAAATTTTGATTTTTGGGGGGTGGTCACGAATTAACCTTCTTTTCGCTCTAGGACGCATATTTAAGGAGATATGGCCAATTTCAGTTTTTCATACGAAAAATTTGATTTTTCGAGGATTTTCATCAAAATTTTGATTTTTTGGGGGTGGTCACGAATTCAAGTCCTTTTCGCTCTAGGACGCATATTTAAGGAGATATGGCCAATTTAAGTTTTTCATATGAAAAATTTGATTTTTCGAGGATTTTCATCAAAATTTTGATTTTTGGGGGGTGGTCACGAATTAACCTTCTTTTCGCTCTAGGACGCATATTTAAGGAGATATGGCCAATTTAAGTTTTTCATATGAAAAATTTGATTTCTCGAGGATTTTCATCAAAATTTTGAATTTTGGGGGGTGGTCACGAATTAACCTTCTTTTCGCTCTAGGACGCATATTTAAGGAGATATGGCCAATTTAAGTTTTTCATATGAAAAATTTGATTTCTCGAGGATTTTCATCAAAATTTTGATTTTTGGGGGGTGGTCACGAATTAACCTTCTTTTCGCTCTAGGACGCATATTTAAGGAGATATGGCCAATTTAAGTTTTTCATATGAAAAATTTGATTTCTCGAGGATTTTCATCAAAATTTTGATTTTTGGGGGGTGGTCACGAATTAACCTTCTTTTCGCTCTAGGACGCATATTTAAGGAGATATGGGCAATTTAAGTTTTTCATACGAAAAATTTGTTTTTTCGAGGATTTTCATCAAAATTTTGATTTTTTGGGGGTGGGCACGAATTAAAGTCCTTTTCGCTCTAGGACGCATATTTAAGGAGATATGGCCAATTTAAGTTTTTCATATGAAAAATTTGATTTTTCGAGGATTTTCATAAAAATTTTGATGGGGGTGGTCACGAATTAACCTTCTTTTCGCTCTAGGACGCATAGTTAAGGAGATATGGCCAATTTAAGTTTTTCATACGAAAAATTTGATTTTTCGAGGATTTTCATCAAAATTTTGATTTTTTGGGGGTGGTCACGAATTCAAGTCCTTTTCGCTCTAGGACGCATATTTAAGGAGATATGGCCAATTTAAGTTTTTCATATGAAAAATTTGATTTCTCGAGGATTTTCATCAAAATTTTGATTTTTGGGGGGTGGTCACGAATTAACCTTCTTTTCGCTCTAGGACGCATATTTAAGGAGATATGGCCAATTTAAGTTTTTCATATGAAAAATTTGATTTTTTGAGAATTTTCATCAAAATTTTGATTTTTTGGGGGTGGTCACGAATTAACCTTCTTTTCGCTCTAGGACGCATATTTAAGGAGATATGGCCAATTTAAGTTTTTCATATGAAAAATTTGATTTTTCGAGGATTTTCATCAAAATTTTGATTTTTGGGGGGTGGTCACGAATTAACCTTCTTTTCGCTCTAGGACGCATATTTAAGGAGATATGGCCAATTTAAGTTTTTCATATAAAAAATTTGATTTCTCGAGGATTTTCATCAAAATATTGATTTTTGGGGGGGGTGGTCACGAATTAACCTTCTTTTCGCTCTAGGACGCATATTTAAGGAGATATGGCCAATTTAAGTTTTTCATATGAAAAATTTGATTTTTTGAGAATTTTCATAAAAATTTTGATTTTTTGGGGGTGGTCACGAATTAACCTTCTTTTCGCTCTAGGACGCATATTTAAGGAGATATGGCCAATTTAAGTTTTTCATATGAAAAATTTGATTTCTCGAGGATTTTCACCAAAATTTTGATTTTTGGGGGGTGGTCACGAATTAACCTTCTTTTCGCTCTAGGACGCATATTTAAGGAGATATGGCCAATTTAAGTTTTTCATACGAAAAATTTGATTTTTCGAGGATTTTCATCAAAATTTTGATTTTTTGGGGGTGGTCACGAATTCAAGTCCTTTTCGCTCTAGGACGCATATTTAAGGAGATATGGCCAATTTAAGTTTTTCATATGAAAAATTTGATTTCTCGAGGATTTTCATCAAAATTTTGATTTTTGGGGGGTGGTCACGAATTAACCTTCTTTTCGCTCTAGGACGCATATTTAAGGAGATATGGCCAATTTAAGTTTTTCATATGAAAAATTTGATTTTTTGAGAATTTTCATCAAAATTTTGATTTTTTGGGGGTGGTCACGAATTAACCTTCTTTTCGCTCTAGGACGCATATTTAAGGAGATATGGCCAATTTAAGTTTTTCATATGAAAAATTTGATTTTTTGAGAATTTTCATAAAAATTTTGATTTTTGGGGGGTGGTCACGTATTAACCTTCTTTTCGCTCTAGGACGCATATTTAAGGAGATATGGCCAATTTAAGTTTTTCATATGAAAAATTTGATTTTTCGAGGATTTTCATCAAAATTGTGAATTTTGGGGGGTGGTCACGAATTAACCTTCTCTAGGACGCATATTTAAGGAGATATGGCCAATTTAAGTTTTTCATATGAAAAATTTGAATTTTTGAGAATTTTCATAAAATTTTTGATTTTTGGGGGGTGGTCACGAATTAACCTTCTTTTCGCTCTAGGACGCATATTTAAGGAGATATGGCCAATTTAAGTTTTTCATATGAAAAATTAGATTTTTCGAGGATTTTCATCAAAATTTTGATTTTTGGGGGGTGGTCACGAATTAACCTTCTTTTCGCTCTAGGACGCATATTTAAGGAGATATGGCCAATTTAAGTTTTTCATATGAAAAATTTGATTTTTCGAGGATTTTCATCAAAATTTTGATTTTTGGGGGGTGGTCACGAATTAAAGTCCTTTTCGCTCTAGGACGCATATTTAAGGAGATATGGCCAATTTAAGTTTTTCATATGAAAAATTTGATTTTTCGAGGATTTTCATCAAAATTTTGATGGGGGGTGGTCACGAATTAACCTTCTTTTCGCTCTAGGACGCATAGTTAAGGAGATATGGCCAATTTAAGTTTTTCATATGAAAAATGTGATTTTTCGAGGATTTTCATCAAAACTTTGATTTTTGGGGGGTGGTCACGAATTAACCTTCTTTTCGCTCTAGGACGCATATTTAAGGAGATATGGCCAATTTAAGTTTTTCATATGAAAAATTTGATTTTTCGAGGATTTTCATCAAAATTTTGAATTTTGGGGGGTGGTCACGAATTAACCTTCTTTTCGCTCTAGGACGCATATTTAAGGAGATATGGCCAATTTAAGTTTTTCATATGAAAAATTTGATTTCTCGAGGATTTTCATCAAAATTTTGATTTTTGGGGGGTGGTCACGAATTAACCTTCTTTTCGCTCTAGGACGCATATTTAAGGAGATATGGCCAATTTAAGTTTTTCATATAAAAAATTTGATTTTTCGAGGATTTTCATCAAAATTTTGATTTTTTGGGGGTGGGCACGAATTAAAGTCCTTTTCGCTCTAGGACGCATATTTAAGGAGATATGGGCAATTTAAGTTTTTCATACGAAAAATTTGATTTTTCGAGGATTTTCATCAAAATTTTGATTTTTGAGGGGTGGTCACGAATTAAAGTCCTTTTCGCTCTAGGACGCATATTTAAGGAGATATGGCCAATTTAAGTTTTTCATATGAAAAATTTGATTTTTCGAGGATTTTCATCAAAATTTTGATGGGGGGTGGTCACGAATTAACCTTCTTTTCGCTCTAGGACGCATAGTTAAGGAGATATGGCCAATTTAAGTTTTTCATATGAAAAATGTGATTTTTCGAGGATTTTCACCAAAATTTTGATTTTTGGGGGGTGGTCACGAATTAACCTTATTTTCGCTCTAGGACGCATATTTAAGGAGATATGGCCAATTTAAGTTTTTCATATGAAAAATTTGATTTTTCGAGGATTTTCATCAAAACTTTGATTTTTGGGGGTTGGTCACGAATTAACCTTCTTTTCGCTCTAGGACGCATATTTAAGGAGATATGGCCAATTTAAGTTTTTCATATGAAAAATTTGATTTTTCGAGGATTTTCATCAAAATTTTGATTTTTGGGGGGTGGTCACGAATTAACCTTCTTTTCGCTCTAGGACGCATATTTAAGGAGATATGGCCAATTTAAGTTTTTCATATGAAAAAATTGATTTTTCGAGGATTTTCACCAAAATTTTGATTTTTGGGGTGTGGTCACGAATTAACCTTCTTTTCGCTCTAGGACGCATATTTAAGGAGATATGGCCAATTTAAGTTTTTCATATGAAAAATTTGATTTCTCGAGGATTTTCATCAAAATATTGATTTTTGGGGGGGTGGTCACGAATTAACCTTCTTTTCGCTCTAGGACGCATATTTAAGGAGATATGGCCAATTTAAGTTTTTCATATGAAAAATTTGATTTTTTGAGAATTTTCATAAAAATTTTGATTTTTGGGGGGTGGTCACGTATTAACCTTCTTTTCGCTCTAGGACGCATATTTAAGGAGATATGGCCAATTTAAGTTTTTCATATGAAAAATTTGATTTTTCGAGGATTTTCATCAAAATTTTGAATTTTGGGGGGTGGTCACGAATTAACCTTCTCTAGGACGCATATTTAAGGATATATGGCCAATTTAAGTTTTTCATATGAAAAATTTGAATTTTTGAGAATTTTCATAAAATTTTTGATTTTTGGGGGGTGGTCACGAATTAACCTTCTTTTCGCTCTAGGACGCATATTTAAGGAGATATGGCCAATTTAAGTTTTTCATATGAAAAATTTGATTTTTCGAGGATTTTCATCAAAATTTTGATTTTTGGGGGGTGGTCACGAATTAACCTTCTTTTCGCTCTAGGACGCATATTTAAGGAGATATGGCCAATTTAAGTTTTTCATATGAAAAATGTTATTTCTCGAGGATTTTCATCAAAATTTTGATTTTTGGGGGGTGGTCACGAATTAACCTTCTTTTCGCTCTAGGACGCATATTTAAGGAGATATGGCCAATTTAAGTTTTTCATGTGAAAAATTTGATTTTTTGAGGATTTTCATCAAAATTTTGATTTTTGGGGGGGTGGTCACGAATTAACCTTCTTTTCGCTCTAGGACGCATATTTAAGGAGATATGGCCAATTTAAGTTTTTCATATGAAAAATGTGATTTTTCGAGGATTTTCACCAAAATTTTGATTTTTGGGGGGTGGTCACGAATTAACCTTCTTTTCGCTCTAGGACGCATATTTAAGGAGATATGGCCAATTTAAGTTTTTCATATGAAAAATTTGATTTTTCGAGGATTTTCATCAAAATTTTGATTTTTTGGGGGTGGTCACGAATTAAAGTCATTTTCGCTCTAGGACGCATATTTAAGGAGATATGGCCAATTTAAGTTTTTCATATGAAAAATTTGATTTCTCGAGGATTTTCATCAAAATTTTGATTTTTGGGGGGTGGTCACGAATTAACCTTCTTTTCGCTCTAGGACGCATATTTAAGGAGATATGGCCAATTTAAGTTTTTCATATGAAAAAATTGATTTTTCGAGGATTTTCACCAAAATTTTGATTTTTGGGGTGTGGTCACGAATTAACCTTCTTTTCGCTCTAGGACGCATAGTTAAGGAGATATGGCCAATTTAAGTTTTTCATATGAAAAAATTTGATTTTTCGAGGATTTTCATCAAAATTTTGATTTTTTGGGGGTGGTCACGAATTAACCTTCTTTTCGCTCTAGGACGCATATTTAAGGAGATATGGCCAATTTAAGTTTTTCATATGAAAAATTTGATTTTTTGAGAATTTTCATAAAAATTTTGATTTTTTGGGGATGGTCACGAATTAAAGTCCTTTTCGCTCTAGGACGCATATTTAAGGAGATATGGCCAATTTAAGTTTTTCATATGAAAAATTTGATTTTTCGAGGATTTTCATCAAAATTTTGATTTTTGGGGGGTGGTCACGAATTAACCTTCTTTTCGCTCTAGGACGCATATTTAAGGAGATATGGCCAATTTAAGTTTTTCATACGAAAAATTTGATTTTTCGAGGATTTTCATCAAAATTTTGATTTTTTGGGGGTGGTCACGAATTCAAGTCCTTTTCGCTCTAGGACGCATAGTTAAGGAGATATGGCCAATTTAAGTTTTTCATATGAAAAATGTGATTTTTCGAGGATTTTCACCAAAATTTTGATTTTTGGGGGGTGGTCACGAATTAACCTTCTTTTCGCTCTAGGACGCATATTTAAGGAGATATGGCCAATTTCAGTTTTTCATACGAAAAATTTGATTTTTCGAGGATTTTCATCAAAATTTTGATTTTTTGGGGGTGGTCACGAATTCAAGTCCTTTTCGCTCTAGGACGCATATTTAAGGAGATATGGCCAATTTAAGTTTTTCATATGAAAAATTTGATTTCTCGAGGATTTTCATCAAAATTTTGATTTTTGGGGGGTGGTCACGAATTAACCTTCTTTTCGCTCTAGGACGCATATTTAAGGAGATATGGCCAATTTAAGTTTTTCATATGAAAAATTTGATTTCTCGAGGATTTTCATCAAAATTTTGATTTTTGGGGGGTGGTCACGAATTAACCTTCTTTTCGCTCTAGGACGCATATTTAAGGAGATATGGCCAATTTCAGTTTTTCATACGAAAAATTTGATTTTTCGAGGATTTTCATCAAAATTTTGATTTTTTGGGGGTGGTCACGAATTCAAGTCCTTTTCGCTCTAGGACGCATATTTAAGGAGATATGGCCAATTTAAGTTTTTCATATGAAAAATTTGATTTCTCGAGGATTTTCATCAAAATTTTGATTTTTGGGGGGTGGTCACGAATTAACCTTCTTTTCGCTCTAGGACGCATATTTAAGGAGATATGGCCAATTTAAGTTTTTCATATGAAAAATTTGATTTCTCGAGGATTTTCATCAAAATTTTGAATTTTGGGGGGTGGTCACGAATTAACCTTCTTTTCGCTCTAGGACGCATATTTAAGGAGATATGGCCAATTTAAGTTTTTCATATGAAAAATTTGATTTCTCGAGGATTTTCATCAAAATTTTGATTTTTGGGGGGTGGTCACGAATTAACCTTCTTTTCGCTCTAGGACGCATATTTAAGGAGATATGGCCAATTTAAGTTTTTCATATGAAAAATTTGATTTCTCGAGGATTTTCATCAAAATTTTGATTTTTGGGGGGTGGTCACGAATTAACCTTTAATTTAAGTTTTTCATATGAAAAAATTGATTTTTCGAGGATTTTCACCAAAATTTTGATTTTTGGGGTGTGGTCACGAATTAACCTTCTTTTCGCTCTAGGACGCATATTTAAGGAGATATGGCCAATTTAAGTTTTTCATATGAAAAAATTGATTTTTCGAGGATTTTCACCAAAATTTTGATTTTTGGGGTGTGGTCACGAATTAACCTTCTTTTCGCTCTAGGACGCATATTAAGGAGATATGGCCAATTTAAGTTTTTCATACGAAAAATTTGATTTCTCGAGGATTTTCATCAAAATATTGATTTTGGGGGGGGGTGGTCACGAATTAACCTTCTTTTCGCTCTAGGACGCATATTTAAGGAGATATGGCCAATTTAAGTTTTTCATATGAAAAATTTGATTTTTTGAGAATTTTCATAAAAATTTTGAATTTTGGGGGGTGGTCACGAATTAACCTTCTTTTCGCTCTAGGACGCATATTTAAGGAGATATGGCCAATTTAAGTTTTTCATATGAAAAATTTGATTTTTCGAGGATTTTCATCAAAATTTTGATTTTTGGGGGGTGGTCACGAATTAACCTTCTTTTCGCTCTAGGACGCATATTTAAGGAGATATGGCCAATTTAAGTTTTTCATATGAAAAATTTGATTTTTCGAGGATTTTCATCAAAATTTTGATTTTTGGGGGGTGGTCACGAATTAACCTTCTTTTCGCTCTAGGACGCATATTTAAGGAGATATGGGCAATTTAAGTTTTTCATATGAAAAATTTGATTTTTTGAGAATTTTCATAAAAATTTTGATTTTTGGGGGGTGGTCACGAATTAACCTTCTTTTCGCTCGAGGACGCATATTTAAGGAGATATGGCCAATTTAAGTTTTTCATATGAAAAATTTGATTTTTCGAGGATTTTCATCAAAATTTTGAATTTTGGGGGGTGGTCACGAATTAACCTTCTTTTCGCTCTAGGACGCATATTTAAGGAGATATGGCCAATTTAAGTTTTTCATATGAAAAATTTGATTTTTCGAGGATTTTCATCAAAATTTTGATTTTTGGGGGGTGGTCACGAATTAACCTTCTTTTCGCTCTAGGACGCATATTTAAGGAGATATGGCCAATTTAAGTTTTTCATATGAAAAATTTGATTTTTCGAGGATTTTCATCAAAATTTTGATTTTTGGGGGGTGGTCACGAATTAAAGTCCTTTTCGCTCTAGGACGCATATTTAAGGAGATATGGCCAATTTAAGTTTTTCATATAAAAAATTTGATTTTTCGAGGATTTTCATCAAAATTTTGATTTTTTGGGGGTGGTCACGAATTAAAGTCCTTTTCGCTCTAGGACGCATATTTAAGGAGATATGGGCAATTTAAGTTTTTCATACGAAAAATTTGATTTTTCGAGGATTTTCATCAAAATTTTGATTTTTTGGGGGTGGTCACGAATTAAAGTCCTTTTCGCTCTAGGACGCATATTTAAGGAGATATGGCCAATTTAAGTTTTTCATATGAAAAATGTGATTTTTCGAGGATTTTCATCAAAATTTTGATTTTTGGGGGGTGGTCACGAATTAACCTTCTTTTCGCTCTAGGACGCATATTTAAGGAGATATGGCCAATTTAAGTTTTTCATGTGAAAAATTTGCTTTTTTGAGGATTTTCATCAAAATTTTGATTTTTTGGGGGTGGTCACGAATTAAAGTCCTTTTCGCTCTAGGACGCATATTTAAGGAGATATGGCCAATTTAAGTTTTTCATATGAAAAATGTTATTTCTCGAGGATTTTCATCAAAATTTTGATTTTTGGGGGGTGGTCACGAATTAACCTTCTTTTCGCTCTAGGACGCATATTTAAGGAGATATGGCCAATTTAAGTTTTTCATGTGAAAAATTTGATTTTTTGAGGATTTTCATCAAAATTTTGATTTTTGGGGGGTGGTCACGAATTAACCTTCTTTTCGCTCTAGGACGCATATTTAAGGAGATATGGCCAATTTAAGTTTTTCATATGAAAAATGTGATTTTTCGAGGATTTTCACCAAAATTTTGATTTTTGGGGGGTGGTCACGAATTAACCTTCTTTTCGCTCTAGGACGCATATTTAAGGAGATATGGCCAATTTAAGTGTTTCATATGAAAAATTTGATTTTTCGAGGATTTTCATCAAAATTTTGATTTTTTGGGGGTGGTCACGAATTAAAGTCCTTTTCGCTCTAGGACGCATATTTAAGGAGATATGGCCAATTTAAGTTTTTCATATGAAAAATTTGATTTCTCGAGGATTTTCATCAAAATTTTGATTTTTGGGGGGTGGTCACGAATTAACCTTCTTTTCGCTCTAGGACGCATATTTAAGGAGATATGGCCAATTTAAGTTTTTCATATGAAAAAATTGATTTTTCGAGGATTTTCACCAAAATTTTGATTTTTGGGGTGTGGTCACGAATTAACCTTCTTTTCGCTCTAGGACGCATAGTTAAGGAGATATGGCCAATTTAAGTTTTTCATATGAAAAAATTTGATTTTTCGAGGATTTTCATCAAAATTTTGATTTTTTGGGGGTGGTCACGAATTAACCTTCTTTTCGCTCTAGGACGCATATTTAAGGAGATATGGCCAATTTAAGTTTTTCATACGAAAAATTTGATTTTTCGAGGATTTTCATCAAAATTTTGATTTTTTGGGGGTGGTCACGAATTCAAGTCCTTTTCGCTCTAGGACGCATATTTAAGGAGATATGGCCAATTTAAGTTTTTCATATGAAAAATTTGATTTCTCGAGGATTTTCATCAAAATTTTGATTTTTGGGGGGTGGTCACGAATTAACCTTCTTTTCGCTCTAGGACGCATATTTAAGGAGATATGGCCAATTTAAGTTTTTCATATGAAAAATTTGATTTCTCGAGGATTTTCATCAAAATTTTGAATTTTGGGGGGTGGTCACGAATTAACCTTCTTTTCGCTCTAGGACGCATATTTAAGGAGATATGGCCAATTTAAGTTTTTCATACGAAAAATTTGATTTTTCGAGGATTTTCATCAAAATTTTGATTTTTTGGGGGTGGTCACGAATTCAAGTCCTTTTCGCTCTAGGACGCATATTTAAGGAGATATGGCCAATTTAAGTTTTTCATATGAAAAATTTGATTTCTCGAGGATTTTCATCAAAATTTTGATTTTTGGGGGGTGGTCACGAATTAACCTTCTTTTCGCTCTAGGACGCATATTTAAGGAGATATGGCCAATTTAAGTTTTTCATATGAAAAATTTGATTTCTCGAGGATTTTCATCAAAATTTTGAATTTTGGGGGGTGGTCACGAATTAACCTTCTTTTCGCTCTAGGACGCATATTTAAGGAGATATGGCCAATTTAAGTTTTTCATATGAAAAATTTGATTTCTCGAGGATTTTCATCAAAATTTTGATTTTTGGGGGGTGGTCACGAATTAACCTTCTTTTCGCTCTAGGACGCATATTTAAGGAGATATGGCCAATTTAAGTTTTTCATATGAAAAATTTGATTTCTCGAGGATTTTCATCAAAATTTTGATTTTTGGGGGGTGGTCACGAATTAACCTTCTTTTCGCTCTAGGACGCATATTTAAGGAGATATGGCCAATTTAAGTTTTTCATATGAAAAATTTGATTTCTCGAGGATTTTCATCAAAATTTTGATTTTTGGGGGGTGGTCACGAATTAACCTTCTTTTCGCTCTAGGACGCATATTTAAGGAGATATGGCCAATTTAAGTTTTTCATATGAAAAATTTGATTTCTCGAGGATTTTCATCAAAATTTTGATTTTTGGGGGGTGGTCACGAATTAACCTTCTTTTCGCTCTAGGACGCATATTTAAGGAGATATGGCCAATTTCAGTTTTTCATACGAAAAATTTGATTTTTCGAGGATTTTCATCAAAATTTTGATTTTTTGGGGGTGGTCACGAATTCAAGTCCTTTTCGCTCTAGGACGCATATTTAAGGAGATATGGCCAATTTAAGTTTTTCATATGAAAAATTTGATTTCTCGAGGATTTTCATCAAAATTTTGATTTTTGGGGGGTGGTCACGAATTAACCTTCTTTTCGCTCTAGGACGCATATTTAAGGAGATATGGCCAATTTAAGTTTTTCATATGAAAAATTTGATTTCTCGAGGATTTTCATCAAAATTTTGATTTTTGGGGGGTGGTCACGAATTAACCTTCTTTTCGCTCTAGGACGCATATTTAAGGAGATATGGCCAATTTAAGTTTTTCATATGAAAAATTTGATTTCTCGAGGATTTTCATCAAAATTTTGAATTTTGGGGGGTGGTCACGAATTAACCTTCTTTTCGCTCTAGGACGCATATTTAAGGAGATATGGCCAATTTAAGTTTTTCATATGAAAAATTTGATTTCTCGAGGATTTTCATCAAAATTTTGATTTTTGGGGGGTGGTCACGAATTAACCTTCTTTTCGCTCTAGGACGCATATTTAAGGAGATATGGCCAATTTAAGTTTTTCATATGAAAAATTTGATTTCTCGAGGATTTTCATCAAAATTTTGATTTTTGGGGGGTGGTCACGAATTAACCTTCTTTTCGCTCTAGGACGCATATTTAAGGAGATATGGGCAATTTAAGTTTTTCATACGAAAAATTTGATTTTTCGAGGATTTTCATCAAAATTTTGATTTTTTGGGGGTGGGCACGAATTAAAGTCCTTTTCGCTCTAGGACGCATATTTAAGGAGATATGGGCAATTTAAGTTTTTCATACGAATAATTTGATTTTTCGAGGATTTTCATCAAAATTTTGATTTTTGGGGAGTGGTCACGAATTAAAGTCCTTTTCGCTCTAGGACGCATATTTAAGGAGATATGGCCAATTTAAGTTTTTCATATGAAAAATTTGATTTTTCGAGGATTTTCATGAAAATTTTGATGGGGGTGGTCACGAATTAACCTTCTTTTCGCTCTAGGACGCATAGTTAAGGAGATATGGCCAATTTAAGTTTTTCATATGAAAAATGTGATTTTTCGAGGATTTTCACCAAAATTTTGATTTTTGGGGGGTGGTCACGAATTAACCTTCTTTTCGCTCTAGGACGCATATTTAAGGAGATATGGCCAATTTAAGTTTTTCATATGAAAAATTTGATTTCTCGAGGATTTTCATCAAAATTTTGATTTTTGGGGGGTGGTCACGAATTAACCTTCTTTTCGCTCTAGGACGCATATTTAAGGAGATATGGCCAATTTAAGTTTTTCATATGAAAAATTTGATTTCTCGAGGATTTTCATCAAAATTTTGATTTTTGGGGGGTGGTCACGAATTAACCTTCTTTTCGCTCTAGGACGCATATTTAAGGAGATATGGGCAATTTAAGTTTTTCATACGAAAAATTTGATTTTTCGAGGATTTTCATCAAAATTTTGATTTTTTGGGGGTGGGCACGAATTAAAGTCCTTTTCGCTCTAGGACGCATATTTAAGGAGATATGGGCAATTTAAGTTTTTCATACGAATAATTTGATTTTTCGAGGATTTTCATCAAAATTTTGATTTTTGGGGAGTGGTCACGAATTAAAGTCCTTTTCGCTCTAGGACGCATATTTAAGGAGATATGGCCAATTTAAGTTTTTCATATGAAAAATTTGATTTTTCGAGGATTTTCATGAAAATTTTGATGGGGGTGGTCACGAATTAACCTTCTTTTCGCTCTAGGACGCATAGTTAAGGAGATATGGCCAATTTAAGTTTTTCATATGAAAAATGTGATTTTTCGAGGATTTTCACCAAAATTTTGATTTTTGGGGGGTGGTCACGAATTAACCTTCTTTTCGCTCTAGGACGCATATTTAAGGAGATATGGCCAATTTAAGTTTTTCATACGAAAAATTTGATTTTTCGAGGATTTTCATCAAAATTTTGATTTTTTGGGGGTGGTCACGAATTCAAGTCCTTTTCGCTCTAGGACGCATATTTAAGGAGATATGGCCAATTTAAGTTTTTCATATGAAAAATTCGATTTCTCGAGGATTTTCATCAAAATTTTGATTTTTGGGGGGTGGTCACGAATTAACCTTCTTTTCGCTCTAGGACGCATATTTAAGGAGATATGGCCAATTTAAGTTTTTCATATGAAAAATTTGATTTTTCGAGGATTTTCATCAAAATTTTGATTTTTGGGGGGTGGTCACGAATTAACCTTCTTTTCGCTCTAGGACACATATTTAAGGAGATATGGCCAATTTAAGTTTTTCATATGAAAAATTTGATTTTTCGAGGATTTTCATCAAAATTTTGATTTTTGGGGGGTGGTCACGAATTAACCTTCTTTTCGCTCTAGGACGCATATTTAAGGAGATATGGCCAATTTAAGTTTTTCATATGAAAAATTTGATTTTTCGAGGATTTTCATCAAAATTTTGATTTTTGGGGGGTGGTCACGAATTAACCTTCTTTTCGCTCTAGGACGCATATTTAAGGAGATATGGCCAATTTAAGTTTTTCATATGAAAAAATTGATTTTTCGAGGATTTTCACCAAAATTTTGATTTTTGGGGTGTGGTCACGAATTAACCTTCTTTTCGCTCTAGGACGCATATTTAAGGAGATATGGCCAATTTAAGTTTTTCATACGAAAAATTTGATTTTTCGAGGATTTTCATCAAAATTTTGAATTTTGGGGGGTGGTCACGAATTAACCTTCTTTTCGCTCTAGGACGCATATTTAAGGAGATATGGCCAATTTAAGTTTTTCATATGAAAAATTTGATTTTTTGAGAATTTTCATAAAAATTTTGATTTTTGGGGGGTGGTCACGAATTAACCTTCTTTTCGCTCTAGGACGCATATTTAAGGAGATATGGCCAATTTAAGTTTTTCATATGAAAAATTTGATTTTTCGAGGATTTTCATCAAAATTTTGAATTTTGGGGGGTGGTCACGAATTAACCTTCTTTTCGCTCTAGGACGCATATTTAAGGAGATATGGCCAATTTAAGTTTTTCATATGAAAAATTTGATTTCTCGAGGATTTTCATCAAAATTTTGATTTTTGGGGGGTGGTCACGAATTAACCTTCTTTTCGCTCTAGGACGCATATTTAAGGAGATATGGCCAATTTAAGTTTTTCATATAAAAAATTTGATTTTTCGAGGATTTTCATCAAAATTTTGATTTTTTGGGGGTGGGCACGAATTAAAGTCCTTTTCGCTCTAGGACGCATATTTAAGGAGATATGGGCAATTTAAGTTTTTCATACGAAAAATTTGATTTTTCGAGGATTTTCATCAAAATTTTGATTTTTGGGGGGTGGTCACGAATTAAAGTCCTTTTCGCTCTAGGACGCATATTTAAGGAGATATGGCCAATTTAAGTTTTTCATATGAAAAATTTGATTTTTCGAGGATTTTCATCAAAATTTTGATTTTTGGGGGGTGGTCACGAATTAACCTTCTTTTCGCTCTAGGACGCATAGTTAAGGAGATATGGCCAATTTAAGTTTTTCATATGAAAAATGTGATTTTTCGAGGATTTTCACCAAAATTTTGATTTTTGGGGGGTGGTCACGAATTAACCTTATTTTCGCTCTAGGACGCATATTTAAGGAGATATGGCCAATTTAAGTTTTTCATACGAAAAATTTGATTTTTCGAGGATTTTCATCAAAATTTTGATTTTTTGGGGGTGGTCACGAATTCAAGTCCTTTTCGCTCTAGGACGCATATTTAAGGAGATATGGCCAATTTAAGTTTTTCATATGAAAAATTTGATTTCTCGAGGATTTTCATCAAAATTTTGATTTTTGGGGGGTGGTCACGAATTAACCTTCTTTTCGCTCTAGGACGCATATTTAAGGAGATATGGCCAATTTAAGTTTTTCATATGAAAAATTTGATTTTTCGAGGATTTTCATCAAAATTTTGATTTTTGGGGGGTGGTCACGAATTAACCTTCTTTTCGCTCTAGGACGCATAGTTAAGGAGATATGGCCAATTTAAGTTTTTCATATGAAAAATGTGATTTTTCGAGGATTTTCACCAAAATTTTGATTTTTGGGGGGTGGTCACGAATTAACCTTATTTTCGCTCTAGGACGCATATTTAAGGAGATATGGCCAATTTAAGTTTTTCATACGAAAAATTTGATTTTTCGAGGATTTTCATCAAAATTTTGATTTTTTGGGGGTGGTCACGAATTCAAGTCCTTTTCGCTCTAGGACGCATATTTAAGGAGATATGGCCAATTTAAGTTTTTCATATGAAAAATTTGATTTCTCGAGGATTTTCATCAAAATTTTGATTTTTGGGGGGTGGTCACGAATTAACCTTCTTTTCGCTCTAGGACGCATAGTTAAGGAGATATGGCCAATTTAAGTTTTTCATATGAAAAATGTGATTTTTCGAGGATTTTCACCAAAATTTTGATTTTTGGGGGGTGGTCACGAATTAACCTTATTTTCGCTCTAGGACGCATATTTAAGGAGATATGGCCAATTTAAGTTTTTCATATGAAAAATTTGATTTCTCGAGGATTTTCATCAAAATTTTGATTTTTGGGGGGTGGTCACGAATTAACCTTCTTTTCGCTCTAGGACGCATATTTAAGGAGATATGGCCAATTTAAGTTTTTCATATGAAAAATTTGATTTTTCGAGGATTTTCATCAAAATTTTGATTTTTGGGGGGTGGTCACGAATTAACCTTCTTTTCGCTCTAGGACGCATATTTAAGGAGATATGGCCAATTTAAGTTTTTCATATGAAAAATTTGATTTTTCGAGGATTTTCATCAAAATTTTGATTTTTGGGGGGTGGTCACGAATTAACCTTCTTTTCGCTCTAGGACGCATAGTTAAGGAGATATGGCCAATTTAAGTTTTTCATATGAAAAATGTGATTTTTCGAGGATTTTCACCAAAATTTTGATTTTTGGGGGGTGGTCACGAATTAACCTTATTTTCGCTCTAGGACGCATATTTAAGGAGATATGGCCAATTTAAGTTTTTCATACGAAAAATTTGATTTTTCGAGGATTTTCATCAAAATTTTGATTTTTTGGGGGTGGTCACGAATTCAAGTCCTTTTCGCTCTAGGACGCATATTTAAGGAGATATGGCCAATTTAAGTTTTTCATATGAAAAATGTGATTTCTCGAGGATTTTCATCAAAATTTTGATTTTTGGGGGGTGGTCACGAATTAACCTTCTTTTCGCTCTAGGACGCATATTTAAGGAGATATGGCCAATTTAAGTTTTTCATATGAAAAATTTGATTTTTCGAGGATTTTCATCAAAATTTTGATTTTTGGGGGGTGGTCACGAATTAACCTTCTTTTCGCTCTAGGACGCATAGTTAAGGAGATATGGCCAATTTAAGTTTTTCATATGAAAAATGTGATTTTTCGAGGATTTTCACCAAAATTTTGATTTTTGGGGGGTGGTCACGAATTAACCTTATTTTCGCTCTAGGACGCATATTTAAGGAGATATGGCCAATTTAAGTTTTTCATACGAAAAATTTGATTTTTCGAGGATTTTCATCAAAATTTTGATTTTTTGGGGGTGGTCACGAATTCAAGTCCTTTTCGCTCTAGGACGCATATTTAAGGAGATATGGCCAATTTAAGTTTTTCATATGAAAAATTTGATTTCTCGAGGATTTTCATCAAAATTTTGATTTTTGGGGGGTGGTCACGAATTAACCTTCTTTTCGCTCTAGGACGCATATTTAAGGAGATATGGCCAATTTAAGTTTTTCATATGAAAAATTTGATTTTTCGAGGATTTTCATCAAAATTTTGATTTTTGGGGGGTGGTCACGAATTAACCTTCTTTTCGCTCTAGGACGCATATTTAAGGAGATATGGCCAATTTAAGTTTTTCATATGAAAAATTTGATTTTTTGAGAATTTTCATAAAAATTTTGATTTTTTGGGGATGGTCACGAATTAAAGTCCTTTTCGCTCTAGGACGCATATTTAAGGAGATATGGCCAATTTAAGTTTTTCATATGAAAAAATTGATTTTTCGAGGATTTTCACCAAAATTTTGATTTTTGGGGTGTGGTCACGTATTAACCTTCTTTTCGCTCTAGGACGCATAGTTAAGGAGATATGGCCAATTTAAGTTTTTCATATGAAAAAATTTGATTTTTCGAGGATTTTCATCAAAATTTTGATTTTTTGGGGGTGGTCACGAATTAACCTTCTTTTCGCTCTAGGACGCATATTTAAGGAGATATGGCCAATTTAAGTTTTTCATATGAAAAATTTGATTTTTCGAGGATTTTCATCAAAATTTTGATTTTTTGGGGGTGGTCACGAATTCAAGTCCTTTTCGCTCTAGGACGCATATTTAAGGAGATATGGCCAATTTAAGTTTTTCATATGAAAAATTTGATTTCTCGAGGATTTTCATCAAAATTTTGATTTTTGGGGGGTGGTCACGAATTAAAGTCCTTTTTGCTCTAGGACGCATATTTAAGGAGATATGGCCAATTTAAGTTTTTCATATAAAAAATTTGATTTTTCGAGGATTTTCATCAAAATTTTGATTTTTTGGGGGTGGTCACGAATTAAAATCCTTTTCGCTCTAGGACGCATATTTAAGGAGATATGGCCAATTTAAGTTTTTAATATGAAAAATTTGATTTCTCGAGGATTTTCATCAAAATTTTGATTTTTGGGGGGTGGTCACGAATTAACCTTCTTTTCGCTCTAGGACGCATATTTAAGGAGATATGGCCAATTTAAGTTTTTCATATGAAAAATGTGATTTTTCGAGGATTTTCACCAAAATTTTGATTTTTGGGGGGTGGTCACGAATTAACCTTCTTTTCGCTCTAGGACGCATATTTAAGGAGATATGGCCAATTTAAGTTTTTCATATGAAAAATTTGATTTTTCGAGGATTTTCATCAAAATTTTGATTTTTGGGGGGTGGTCACGAATTAACCTTCTTTTCGCTCTAGGACGCATAGTTAAGGAGATATGGCCAATTTAAGTTTTTCATATGAAAAATTTGATTTCTCGAGGATTTTCATCAAAATTTTGATTTTTGGGGGGTGGTCACGAATTAACCTTCTTTTCGCTCTAGGACGCATATTTAAGGAGATATGGCCAATTTAAGTTTTTCATATGAAAAAATTGATTTTTCGAGGATTTTCACCAAAATTTTGATTTTTGGGGTGTGGTCACGAATTAACCTTCTTTTCGCTCTAGGACGCATAGTTAAGGAGATATGGCCAATTTAAGTTTTTCATATGAAAAAATTTGATTTTTCGAGGATTTTCATCAAAATTTTGATTTTTTGGGGGTGGTCACGAATTAACCTTCTTTTCGCTCTAGGACGCATATTTAAGGAGATATGGCCAATTTAAGTTTTTCATACGAAAAATTTGATTTTTCGAGGATTTTCATCAAAATTTTGATTTTTTGGGGGTGGTCACGAATTCAAGTCCTTTTCGCTCTAGGACGCATATTTAAGGAGATATGGCCAATTTAAGTTTTTCATATGAAAAATTTGATTTCTCGAGGATTTTCATCAAAATTTTGATTTTTGGGGGGTGGTCACGAATTAACCTTCTTTTCGCTCTAGGACGCATATTTAAGGAGATATGGCCAATTTAAGTTTTTCATATGAAAAATTTGATTTCTCGAGGATTTTCATCAAAATTTTGAATTTTGGGGGGTGGTCACGAATTAACCTTCTTTTCGCTCTAGGACGCATATTTAAGGAGATATGGCCAATTTAAGTTTTTCATATGAAAAATTTGATTTCTCGAGGATTTTCATCAAAATTTTGATTTTTGGGGGGTGGTCACGAATTAACCTTCTTTTCGCTCTAGGACGCATATTTAAGGAGATATGGCCAATTTAAGTTTTTCATATGAAAAATTTTATTTCTCGAGGATTTTCATCAAAATTTTGATTTTTGGGGGGTGGTTACGAATTAACCTTCTTTTCGCTCTAGGACGCATATTTAAGGAGATATGGCCAATTTAAGTTTTTCATATGAAAAATTTGATTTCTCGAGGATTTTCATCAAAATTTTGATTTTTGGGGGGTGGTCACGAATTAACCTTCTTTTCGCTCTAGGACGCATATTTAAGGAGATATGGCCAATTTAAGTTTTTCATATGAAAAATTTGATTTCTCGAGGATTTTCATCAAAATTTTGATTTTTGGGGGGTGGTCACGAATTAACCTTCTTTTCGCTCTAGGACGCATATTTAAGGAGATATGGCCAATTTCAGTTTTTCATACGAAAAATTTGATTTTTCGAGGATTTTCATCAAAATTTTGATTTTTTGGGGGTGGTCACGAATTCAAGTCCTTTTCGCTCTAGGACGCATATTTAAGGAGATATGGCCAATTTAAGTTTTTCATATGAAAAATTTGATTTCTCGAGGATTTTCATCAAAATTTTGATTTTTGGGGGGTGGTCACGAATTAACCTTCTTTTCGCTCTAGGACGCATATTTAAGGAGATATGGCCAATTTAAGTTTTTCATATGAAAAATTTGATTTCTCGAGGATTTTCATCAAAATTTTGAATTTTGGGGGGTGGTCACGAATTAACCTTCTTTTCGCTCTAGGACGCATATTTGAGATATGGCCAATTTAAGTTTTTCATATGAAAAATTTGATTTCTCGAGGATTTTCATCAAAATTTTGATTTTTGGGGGGTGGTCACGAATTAACCTTCTTTTCGCTCTAGGACGCATATTTAAGGAGATATGGCCAATTTAAGTTTTTCATATGAAAAATTTGATTTCTCGAGGATTTTCATCAAAATTTTGATTTTTGGGGGGTGGTCACGAATTAACCTTCTTTTCGCTCTAGGACGCATATTTAAGGAGATATGGGCAATTTAAGTTTTTCATACGAAAAATTTGATTTTTCGAGGATTTTCATCAAAATTTTGATTTTTTGGGGGTGGGCACGAATTAAAGTCCTTTTCGCTCTAGGACGCATATTTAAGGAGATATGGGCAATTTAAGTTTTTCATACGAATAATTTGATTTTTCGAGGATTTTCATCAAAATTTTGATTTTTGGGGAGTGGTCACGAATTAAAGTCCTTTTCGCTCTAGGACGCATATTTAAGGAGATATGGCCAATTTAAGTTTTTCATATGAAAAATTTGATTTTTCGAGGATTTTCATCAAAATTTTGATGGGGGTGGTCACGAATTAACCTTCTTTTCGCTCTAGGACGCATAGTTAAGGAGATATGGTCAATTTAAGTTTTTCATATGAAAAATGTGATTTTTCGAGGATTTTCACCAAAATTTTGATTTTTGGGGGGTGGTCACGAATTAACCTTCTTTTCGCTCTAGGACGCATATTTAAGGAGATATGGCCAATTTAAGTTTTGATTTTTTGGGGGTGGTCACGAATTCAAGTCCTTTTCGCTCTAGGACGCATATTTAAGGAGATATGGCCAATTTAAGTTTTTCATATGAAAAATTCGATTTCTCGAGGATTTTCATCAAAATTTTGATTTTTGGGGGGTGGTCACGAATTAACCTTCTTTTCGCTCTAGGACGCATATTTAAGGAGATATGGCCAATTTAAGTTTTTCATATGAAAAATTTGATTTTTCGAGGATTTTCATCAAAATTTTGATTTTTGGGGGGTGGTCACGAATTAACCTTCTTTTCGCTCTAGGACACATATTTAAGGAGATATGGCCAATTTAAGTTTTTCATATGAAAAATTTGATTTTTCGAGGATTTTCATCAAAATTTTGATTTTTGGGGGGTGGTCACGAATTAACCTTCTTTTCGCTCTAGGACGCATATTTAAGGAGATATGGCCAATTTAAGTTTTTCATATGAAAAATTTGATTTTTCGAGGATTTTCATCAAAATTTTGATTTTTGGGGGGTGGTCACGAATTAACCTTCTTTTCGCTCTAGGACGCATATTTAAGGAGATATGGCCAATTTAAGTTTTTCATATGAAAAAATTGATTTTTCGAGGATTTTCACCAAAATTTTGATTTTTGGGGTGTGGTCACGAATTAACCTTCTTTTCGCTCTAGGACGCATATTTAAGGAGATATGGCCAATTTAAGTTTTTCATACGAAAAATTTGATTTTTCGAGGATTTTCATCAAAATTTTGAATTTTGGGGGGTGGTCACGAATTAACCTTCTTTTCGCTCTAGGACGCATATTTAAGGAGATATGGCCAATTTAAGTTTTTCATATGAAAAATTTGATTTTTTGAGAATTTTCATAAAAATTTTGATTTTTGGGGGGTGGTCACGAATTAACCTTCTTTTCGCTCTAGGACGCATATTTAAGGAGATATGGCCAATTTAAGTTTTTCATATGAAAAATTTGATTTTTCGAGGATTTTCATCAAAATTTTGAATTTTGGGGGGTGGTCACGAATTAACCTTCTTTTCGCTCTAGGACGCATATTTAAGGAGATATGGCCAATTTAAGTTTTTCATATGAAAAATTTGATTTCTCGAGGATTTTCATCAAAATTTTGATTTTTGGGGGGTGGTCACGAATTAACCTTCTTTTCGCTCTAGGACGCATATTTAAGGAGATATGGCCAATTTAAGTTTTTCATATAAAAAATTTGATTTTTCGAGGATTTTCATCAAAATTTTGATTTTTTGGGGGTGGGCACGAATTAAAGTCCTTTTCGCTCTAGGACGCATATTTAAGGAGATATGGGCAATTTAAGTTTTTCATACGAAAAATTTGATTTTTCGAGGATTTTCATCAAAATTTTGATTTTTGGGGGGTGGTCACGAATTAAAGTCCTTTTCGCTCTAGGACGCATATTTAAGGAGATATGGCCAATTTAAGTTTTTCATATGAAAAATTTGATTTTTCGAGGATTTTCATCAAAATTTTGATTTTTGGGGGGTGGTCACGAATTAACCTTCTTTTCGCTCTAGGACGCATAGTTAAGGAGATATGGCCAATTTAAGTTTTTCATATGAAAAATGTGATTTTTCGAGGATTTTCACCAAAATTTTGATTTTTGGGGGGTGGTCACGAATTAACCTTATTTTCGCTCTAGGACGCATATTTAAGGAGATATGGCCAATTTAAGTTTTTCATACGAAAAATTTGATTTTTCGAGGATTTTCATCAAAATTTTGATTTTTTGGGGGTGGTCACGAATTCAAGTCCTTTTCGCTCTAGGACGCATATTTAAGGAGATATGGCCAATTTAAGTTTTTCATATGAAAAATTTGATTTCTCGAGGATTTTCATCAAAATTTTGATTTTTGGGGGGTGGTCACGAATTAACCTTCTTTTCGCTCTAGGACGCATAGTTAAGGAGATATGGCCAATTTAAGTTTTTCATATGAAAAATGTGATTTTTCGAGGATTTTCACCAAAATTTTGATTTTTGGGGGGTGGTCACGAATTAACCTTATTTTCGCTCTAGGACGCATATTTAAGGAGATATGGCCAATTTAAGTTTTTCATATGAAAAATGTGATTTTTCGAGGATTTTCACCAAAATTTTGATTTTTGGGGGGTGGTCACGAATTAACCTTATTTTCGCTCTAGGACGCATATTTAAGGAGATATGGCCAATTTAAGTTTTTCATACGAAAAATTTGATTTTTCGAGGATTTTCATCAAAATTTTGATTTTTTGGGGGTGGTCACGAATTCAAGTCCTTTTCGCTCTAGGACGCATATTTAAGGAGATATGGCCAATTTAAGTTTTTCATATGAAAAATTTGATTTCTCGAGGATTTTCATCAAAATTTTGATTTTTGGGGGGTGGTCACGAATTAACCTTCTTTTCGCTCTAGGACGCATATTTAAGGAGATATGGCCAATTTAAGTTTTTCATATGAAAAATTTGATTTTTCGAGGATTTTCATCAAAATTTTGATTTTTGGGGGGTGGTCACGAATTAACCTTCTTTTCGCTCTAGGACGCATAGTTAAGGAGATATGGCCAATTTAAGTTTTTCATATGAAAAATGTGATTTTTCGAGGATTTTCACCAAAATTTTGATTTTTGGGGGGTGGTCACGAATTAACCTTATTTTCGCTCTAGGACGCATATTTAAGGAGATATGGCCAATTTAAGTTTTTCATACGAAAAATTAGATTTTTCGAGGATTTTCATCAAAATTTTGATTTTTTGGGGGTGGTCACGAATTCAAGTCCTTTTCGCTCTAGGACGCATATTTAAGGAGATATGGCCAATTTAAGTTTTTCATATGAAAAATTTGATTTCTCGAGGATTTTCATCAAAATTTTGATTTTTGGGGGTGGTCACGAATTAACCTTCTTTTCGCTCTAGGACGCATATTTAAGGAGATATGGCCAATTTAAGTTTTTCATATGAAAAATTTGATTTTTCGAGGATTTTCATCAAAATTTTGATTTTTGGGGGGTGGTCACGAATTAACCTTCTTTTCGCTCTAGGACGCATATTTAAGGAGATATGGCCAATTTAAGTTTTTCATATGAAAAATTTGATTTTTCGAGGATTTTCATCAAAATTTTGATTTTTGGGGGGTGGTCACGAATTAACCTTCTTTTCGCTCTAGGACGCATAGTTAAGGAGATATGGCCAATTTAAGTTTTTCATATGAAAAATGTGATTTTTCGAGGATTTTCACCAAAATTTTGATTTTTGGGGGGTGGTCACGAATTAACCTTATTTTCGCTCTAGGACGCATATTTAAGGAGATATGGCCAATTTAAGTTTTTCATACGAAAAATTTGATTTTTCGAGGATTTTCATCAAAATTTTGATTTTTTGGGGGTGGTCACGAATTCAAGTCCTTTTCGCTCTAGGACGCATATTTAAGGAGATATGGCCAATTTAAGTTTTTCATATGAAAAATTTGATTTCTCGAGGATTTTCATCAAAATTTTGATTTTTGGGGGGTGGTCACGAATTAACCTTCTTTTCGCTCTAGGACGCATATTTAAGGAGATATGGCCAATTTAAGTTTTTCATATGAAAAATTTGATTTTTCGAGGATTTTCATCAAAATTTTGATTTTTGGGGGGTGGTCACGAATTAACCTTCTTTTCGCTCTAGGACGCATATTTAAGGAGATATGGCCAATTTAAGTTTTTCATATGAAAAATTTGATTTTTCGAGGATTTTCATCAAAATTTTGATTTTTGGGGGGTGGTCACGAATTAACCTTCTTTTCGCTCTAGGACGCATAGTTAAGGAGATATGGCCAATTTAAGTTTTTCATATGAAAAATGTGATTTTTCGAGGATTTTCACCAAAATTTTGATTTTTGGGGGGTGGTCACGAATTAACCTTATTTTCGCTCTAGGACGCATATTTAAGGAGATATGGCCAATTTAAGTTTTTCATACGAAAAATTTGATTTTTCGAGGATTTTCATCAAAATTTTGATTTTTTGGGGGTGGTCACGAATTCAAGTCCTTTTCGCTCTAGGACGCATATTTAAGGAGATATGGCCAATTTAAGTTTTTCATATGAAAAATTTGATTTCTCGAGGATTTTCATCAAAATTTTGATTTTTGGGGGGTGGTCACGAATTAACCTTCTTTTCGCTCTAGGACGCATATTTAAGGAGATATGGCCAATTTAAGTTTTTCATATGAAAAATTTGATTTTTCGAGGATTTTCATCAAAATTTTGATTTTTGGGGGGTGGTCACGAATTAACCTTCTTTTCGCTCTAGGACGCATATTTAAGGAGATATGGCCAATTTAAGTTTTTCATATGAAAAATTTGATTTCTCGAGGATTTTCATCAAAATTTTGATTTTTGGGGGGTGGTCACGAATTAACCTTCTTTTCGCTCTAGGACGCATATTTAAGGAGATATGGGCAATTTAAGTTTTTCATACGAAAAATTTGATTTTTCGAGGATTTTCATCAAAATTTTGATTTTTTGGGGGTGGGCACGAATTAAAGTCCTTTTCGCTCTAGGACGCATATTTAAGGAGATATGGGCAATTTAAGTTTTTCATACGAATAATTTGATTTTTCGAGGATTTTCATCAAAATTTTGATTTTTGGGGAGTGGTCACGAATTAAAGTCCTTTTCGCTCTAGGACGCATATTTAAGGAGATATTGCCAATTTAAGTTTTTCATATGAAAAATTTGATTTTTCGAGGATTTTCATCAAAATTTTGATGGGGGTGGTCACGAATTAACCTTCTTTTCGCTCTAGGACGCATAGTTAAGGAGATATGGCCAATTTAAGTTTTGCATATGAAAAATGTGATTTTTCGAGGATTTTCACCAAAATTTTGATTTTTGGGGGGTGGTCACGAATTAACCTTCTTTTCGCTCTAGGACGCATATTTAAGGAGATATGGCCAATTTAAGTTTTTCATACGAAAAATTTGATTTTTCGAGGATTTTCATCAAAATTTTGATTTTTTGGGGGTGGTCACGAATTCAAGTCCTTTTCGCTCTAGGACGCATATTTAAGGAGATATGGGCAATTTAAGTTTTTCATACGAAAAATTTGATTTTTCGAGGATTTTCATCAAAATTTTGATTTTTGGGGGGTGGTCACGAATTAAAGTCCTTTTCGCTCTAGGACGCATATTTAAGGAGATATGGCCAATTTAAGTTTTTCATATGAAAAATTTGATTTTTCGAGGATTTTCATCAAAATTTTGATGGGGGGTGGTCACGAATTAACCTTCTTTTCGCTCTAGGACGCATAGTTAAGGAGATATGGCCAATTTAAGTTTTTCATATGAAAAATGTGATTTTTCGAGGATTTTCACCAAAATTTTGATTTTTGGGGGGTGGTCACGAATTAACCTTCTTTTCGCTCTAGGACGCATATTTAAGGAGATATGGCCAATTTAAGTTTTTCATATGAAAAATTTGATTTTTTTAGAATTTTCATAAAAATTTTGATTTTTGGGGGGTGGTCATGTATTAACCTTCTTTTCGCTCTAGGACGCATATTTAAGGAGATATGGCCAATTTAAGTTTTTCATATGAAAAATTTGATTTTTCGAGGATTTTCATCAAAATTTTGAATTTTGGGGGGTGGTCACGAATTAACCCTCTCTAGGACGCATATTTAAGGAGATATGGCCAATTTAAGTTTTTCATATGAAAAATTTGAATTTTTGAGAATTTTCATAAAATTTTTGATTTTTGGGGGGTGGTCACGAATTAACCTTCTTTTCGCTCTAGGACGCATATTTAAGGAGATATGGCCAATTTAAGTTTTTCATATGAAAAATTTGATTTTTCGAGGATTTTCATCAAAATTTTGATTTTTGGGGGGTGGTCACGAATTAACCTTCTTTTCGCTCTAGGACGCATATTTAAGGAGATATGGCCAATTTAAGTTTTTCATATGAAAAATTTGATTTTTCGAGGATTTTCATCAAAATTTTGATTTTTGGGGGGTGGTCACGAATTAAAGTCCTTTTCGCTCTAGGACGCATATTTAAGGAGATATGGGCAATTTAAGTTTTTCATACGAAAAATTTGATTTTTCGAGGATTTTCATGAAAATTTTGATTTTTTGGGGGTGGGCACGAATTAAAGTCCTTTTCGCTCTAGGACGCATATTTAAGGAGATATGGGCAATTTAAGTTTTTCATACGAATAATTTGATTTTTCGAGGATTTTCATCAAAATTTTGATTTTTGGGGAGTGGTCACGAATTAAAGTCCTTTTCGCTCTAGGACGCATATTTAAGGAGATATGGCCAATTTAAGTTTTTCATATGAAAAATTTGATTTTTCGAGGATTTTCATCAAAATTTTGATGGGGGTGGTCACGAATTAACCTTCTTTTCGCTCTAGGACGCATAGTTAAGGAGATATGGCCAATTTAAGTTTTGCATATGAAAAATGTGATTTTTCGAGGATTTTCACCAAAATTTTGATTTTTGGGGGGTGGTCACGAATTAACCTTCTTTTCGCTCTAGGACGCATATTCAAGGAGATATGGCCAATTTAAGTTTTTCATATGAAAAATTTGATTTTTCGAGGATTTTCATCAAAATTTTGATTTTTGGGGGGTGGTCACGAATTAACCTTCTTTTCGCTCTAGGACACATATTTAAGGAGATATGGCCAATTTAAGTTTTTCATATGAAAAATTTGATTTTTCGAGGATTTTCATCAAAATTTTGATTTTTGGGGGGTGGTCACGAATTAACCTTCTTTTCGCTCTAGGACGCATATTTAAGGAGATATGGCCAATTTAAGTTTTTCATATGAAAAATTTGATTTTTCGAGGATTTTCATCAAAATTTTGATTTTTGGGGGGTGGTCACGAATTAACCTTCTTTTCGCTCTAGGACGCATATTTAAGGAGATATGGCCAATTTAAGTTTTTCATATGAAAAAATTGATTTTTCGAGGATTTTCACCAAAATTTTGATTTTTGGGGTGTGGTCACGAATTAACCTTCTTTTCGCTCTAGGACGCATATTTAAGGAGATATGGCCAATTTAAGTTTTTCATACGAAAAATTTGATTTTTCGAGGATTTTCATCAAAATTTTGAATTTTGGGGGGTGGTCACGAATTAACCTTCTTTTCGCTCTAGGACGCATATTTAAGGAGATATGGCCAATTTAAGTTTTTCATATGAAAAATTTGATTTCTCGAGGATTTTCATCAAAATTTTGATTTTTGGGGGGTGGTCACGAATTAACCTTCTTTTCGCTCTAGGACGCATATTTAAGGAGATATGGCCAATTTAAGTTTTTCATATAAAAAATTTGATTTTTCGAGGATTTTCATCAAAATTTTGATTTTTTGGGGGTGGGCACGAATTAAAGTCCTTTTCGCTCTAGGACGCATATTTAAGGAGATATGGGCAATTTAAGTTTTTCATACGAAAAATTTGATTTTTCGAGGATTTTCATCAAAATTTTGATTTTTGGGGGGTGGTCACGAATTAAAGTCCTTTTCGCTCTAGGACGCATATTTAAGGAGATATGGCCAATTTAAGTTTTTCATATGAAAAATTTGATTTTTCGAGGATTTTCATCAAAATTTTGATGGGGGGTGGTCACGAATTAACCTTCTTTTCGCTCTAGGACGCATAGTTAAGGAGATATGGCCAATTTAAGTTTTTCATATGAAAAATGTGATTTTTCGAGGATTTTCACCAAAATTTTGATTTTTGGGGGGTGGTCACGAATTAACCTTCTTTTCGCTCTAGGACGCATATTTAAGGAGATATGGCCAATTTAAGTTTTTCATATGAAAAATTTGATTTTTCGAGGATTTTCATCAAAATTTTGATTTTTGGGGGATGGTCACGAATTAACCTTCTTTTCGCTCTAGGACGCATATTTAAGGAGATATGGCCAATTTAAGTTTTTCATATGAAAAAATTGATTTTTCGAGGATTTTCACCAAAATTTTGATTTTTGGGGTGTGGTCACGAATTAACCTTCTTTTCGCTCTAGGACGCATATTTAAGGAGATATGGCCAATTTAAGTTTTTCATACGAAAAATTTGATTTCTCGAGGATTTTCATCAAAATATTGATTTTTGGGGGGGGTGGTCACGAATTAACCTTCTTTTCGCTCTAGGACGCATATTTAAGGAGATATGGCCAATTTAAGTTTTTCATATGAAAAATTTGATTTTTTGAGAATTTTCATAAAAATTTTGATTTTTGGGGGGTGGTCACGTATTAACCTTCTTTTCGCTCTAGGACGCATATTTAAGGAGATATGGCCAATTTAAGTTTTTCATATGAAAAATTTGATTTTTCGAGGATTTTCATCAAAATTTTGAATTTTGGGGGGTGGTCACGAATTAACCCTCTCTAGGACGCATATTTAAGGAGATATGGCCAATTTAAGTTTTTCATATGAAAAATTTGAATTTTTGAGAATTTTCATAAAATTTTTGATTTTTGGGGGGTGGTCACGAATTAACCTTCTTTTCGCTCTAGGACGCATATTTAAGGAGATATGGCCAATTTAAGTTTTTCATATGAAAAATTTGATTTTTCGAGGATTTTCATCAAAATTTTGATTTTTGGGGGGTGGTCACGAATTAACCTTCTTTTCGCTCTAGGACGCATATTTAAGGAGATATGGCCAATTTAAGTTTTTCATATGAAAAATTTGATTTTTCGAGGATTTTCATCAAAATTTTGATTTTTGGGGGGTGGTCACGAATTAAAGTCCTTTTCGCTCTAGGACGCATATTTAAGGAGATATGGCCAATTTAAGTTTTTCATATAAAAAATTTGATTTTTCGAGGATTTTCATCAAAATTTTGATTTTTTGGGGGTGGTCACGAATTAAAGTCCTTTTCGCTCTAGGACGCATATTTAAGGAGATATGGGCAATTTAAGTTTTTCATACGAAAAAGTTGATTTTTCGAGGATTTTCATCAAAATTTTGATTTTTTGGGGGTGGTCACGAATTAAAGTCCTTTTCGCTCTAGGACGCATATTTAAGGAGATATGGCCAATTTAAGTTTTTCATATGAAAAATGTGATTTTTCGAGGATTTTCATCAAAATTTTGATTTTTGGGGGGTGGTCACGAATTAACCTTCTTTTCGCTCTAGGACGCATAGTTAAGGAGATATGGCCAATTTAAGTTTTTCATATGAAAAATTTTATTTCTCGAGGATTTTCATCAAAATTTTGATTTTTGGGGGGTGGTCACGAATTAAAGTCCTTTTCGCTCTAGGACGCATATTTAAGGAGATATGGCCAATTTAAGTTTTTCATGTGAAAAATTTGATTTTTTGAGGATTTTCATCAAAATTTTGATTTTTTGGGGGTGGTCACGAATTAAAGTCCTTTTCGCTCTAGGACGCATATTTAAGGAGATATGGCCAATTTAAGTTTTTCATATGAAAAATGTTATTTCTCGAGGATTTTCATCAAAATTTTGATTTTTGGGGGGTTGTCACGAATTAACCTTCTTTTCGCTCTAGGACGCATATTTAAGGAGATATGGCCAATTTAAGTTTTTCATGTGAAAAATTTGATTTTTTGAGGATTTTCATCAAAATTTTGATTTGTGGGGGGTGGTCACGAATTAACCTTCTTTTCGCTCTAGGACGCATATTTAAGGAGATATGGCCAATTTAAGTTTTTCATATGAAAAATGTGATTTTTCGAGGATTTTCACCAAAATTTTGATTTTTGGGGGTGGTCACGAATTAACCTTCTTTTCGCTCTAGGACGCATATTTAAGGAGATATGGCCACTTTAAGTTTTTCATATGAAAAATTTGATTTTTCGAGGATTTTCATCAAAATTTTGATTTTTTGGGGGTTAGCACGAATTAAAGTCCTTTTCGCTCTAGGACGCATATTTAAGGAGATATGGCCAATTTAAGTTTTTCATATGAAAAATTTTATTTCTCGAGGATTTTCATCAAAATTTTGATTTTTGGGGGGTGGTCACGAATTAACCTTCTTTTCGCTCTAGGACGCATATTTAAGGAGATATGGCCAATTTAAGTTTTTCATATGAAAAAATTGATTTTTCGAGGATTTTCACCAAAATTTTGATTTTTGGGGTGTGGTCACGTATTAACCTTCTTTTCGCTCTAGGACGCATATTTAAGGAGATATGGCCAATTTAAGTTTTTCATATGAAAAATTTGATTTTTTGAGAATTTTCATAAAAATTTTGATTTTTTGGGGATGGTCACGAATTAAAGTCCTTTTCGCTCTAGGACGCATATTTAAGGAGATATGGCCAATTTAAGTTTTTCATATGAAAAAATTGATTTTTCGAGGATTTTCACCAAAATTTTGATTTTTGGGGTGTGGTCACGTATTAACCTTCTTTTCGCTCTAGGACGCATAGTTAAGGAGATATGGCCAATTTAAGTTTTTCATATGAAAAAATTTGATTTTTCGAGGATTTTCATCAAAATTTTGATTTTTTGGGGGTGGTCACGAATTAACCTTCTTTTCGCTCTAGGACGCATATTTAAGGAGATATGGCCAATTTAAGTTTTTCATATGAAAAATTTGATTTTTCGAGGATTTTCATCAAAATTTTGATTTTTTGGGGGTGGTCACGAATTCAAGTCCTTTTCGCTCTAGGACGCATATTTAAGGAGATATGGCCAATTTAAGTTTTTCATATGAAAAATGTTATTTCTCGAGGATTTTCATCAAAATTTTGATTTTTGGGGGGTGGTCACGAATTAAAGTCCTTTTCGCTCTAGGACGCATATTTAAGGAGATATGGCCAATTTAAGTTTTTCATGTGAAAAATTTGATTTTTTGAGGATTTTCATCAAAATTTTGATTTTTTGGGGGTGGTCACGAATTAAAGTCCTTTTCGCTCTAGGACGCATATTTAAGGAGATATGGCCAATTTAAGTTTTTCATATGAAAAATGTTATTTCTCGAGGATTTTCATCAAAATTTTGATTTTTGGGGGGTTGTCACGAATTAACCTTCTTTTCGCTCTAGGACGCATATTTAAGGAGATATGGCCAATTTAAGTTTTTCATGTGAAAAATTTGATTTTTTGAGGATTTTCATCAAAATTTTGATTTGTGGGGGGTGGTCACGAATTAACCTTCTTTTCGCTCTAGGACGCATATTTAAGGAGATATGGCCAATTTAAGTTTTTCATATGAAAAATGTGATTTTTCGAGGATTTTCACCAAAATTTTGATTTTTGGGGGGTGGTCACGAATTAACCTTCTTTTCGCTCTAGGACGCATATTTAAGGAGATATGGCCACTTTAAGTTTTTCATATGAAAAATTTGATTTTTCGAGGATTTTCATCAAAATTTTGATTTTTTGGGGGTTAGCACGAATTAAAGTCCTTTTCGCTCTAGGACGCATATTTAAGGAGATATGGCCAATTTAAGTTTTTCATATGAAAAATTTTATTTCTCGAGGATTTTCATCAAAATTTTGATTTTTGGGGGGTGGTCACGAATTAACCTTCTTTTCGCTCTAGGACGCATATTTAAGGAGATATGGCCAATTTAAGTTTTTCATATGAAAAAATTGATTTTTCGAGGATTTTCACCAAAATTTTGATTTTTGGGGTGTGGTCACGTATTAACCTTCTTTTCGCTCTAGGACGCATAGTTAAGGAGATATGGCCAATTTAAGTTTTTCATATGAAAAAATTTGATTTTTCGAGGATTTTCATCAAAATTTTGATTTTTTGGGGGTGGTCACGAATTAACCTTCTTTTCGCTCTAGGACGCATATTTAAGGAGATATGGCCAATTTAAGTTTTTCATATGAAAAATTTGATTTTTTGAGAATTTTCATAAAAATTTTGATTTTTTGGGGATGGTCACGAATTAAAGTCCTTTTCGCTCTAGGACGCATATTTAAGGAGATATGGCCAATTTAAGTTTTTCATATGAAAAAATTGATTTTTCGAGGATTTTCACCAAAATTTTGATTTTTGGGGTGTGGTCACGTATTAACCTTCTTTTCGCTCTAGGACGCATAGTTAAGGAGATATGGCCAATTTAAGTTTTTCATATGAAAAAATTTGATTTTTCGAGGATTTTCATCAAAATTTTGATTTTTTGGGGGTGGTCACGAATTAACCTTCTTTTCGCTCTAGGACGCATATTTAAGGAGATATGGCCAATTTAAGTTTTTCATATGAAAAATTTGATTTTTCGAGGATTTTCATCAAAATTTTGATTTTTTGGGGGTGGTCACGAATTCAAGTCCTTTTCGCTCTAGGACGCATATTTAAGGAGATATGGCCAATTTAAGTTTTTCATATGAAAAATTTGATTTCTCGAGGATTTTCATCAAAATTTTGATTTTTGGGGGGTGGTCACGAATTAAAGTCCTTTTTGCTCTAGGACGCATATTTAAGGAGATATGGCCAATTTAAGTTTTTCATATAAAAAATTTGATTTTTCGAGGATTTTCATCAAAATTTTGATTTTTTGGGGGTGGTCACGAATTAAAATCCTTTTCGCTCTAGGACGCATATTTAAGGAGATATGGCCAATTTAAGTTTTTAATATGAAAAATTTGATTTCTCGAGGATTTTCATCAAAATTTTGATTTTTGGGGGGTGGTCACGAATTAACCTTCTTTTCGCTCTAGGACGCATATTTAAGGAGATATGGCCAATTTAAGTTTTTCATATGAAAAATGTGATTTTTCGAGGATTTTCATCAAAATTTTGATGGGGGGTGGTCACGAATTAACCTTCTTTTCGCTCTAGGACGCATAGTTAAGGAGATATGGCCAATTTAAGTTTTTCATATGAAAAATGTGATTTTTCGAGGATTTTCACCAAAATTTTGATTTTTGGGGGGTGGTCACGAATTAACCTTATTTTCGCTCTAGGACGCATATTTAAGGAGATATGGCCAATTTAAGTTTTTCATACGAAAAATTTGATTTTTCGAGGATTTTCATCAAAATTTTGATTTTTTGGGGGTGGTCACGAATTCAAGTCCTTTTCGCTCTAGGACGCATATTTAAGGAGATATGGCCAATTTAAGTTTTTCATATGAAAAATTTGATTTCTCGAGGATTTTCATCAAAATTTTGATTTTTGGGGGGTGGTCACGAATTAACCTTCTTTTCGCTCTAGGACGCATATTTAAGGAGATATGGCCAATTTAAGTTTTTCATATGAAAAATTTGATTTTTCGAGGATTTTCATCAAAACTTTGATTTTTGGGGGGTGGTCACGAATTAACCTTCTTTTCGCTCTAGGACGCATATTTAAGGAGATATGGCCAATTTAAGTTTTTCATATGAAAAATTTGATTTTTCGAGGATTTTCATCAAAATTAACCTTCTTTTCGCTCTAGGACGCATATTTAAGGAGATATGGGCAATTTAAGTTTTTCATATGAAAAAATTGATTTTTCGAGGATTTTCACCAAAATTTTGATTTTTGGGGTGTGGTCACGAATTAACCTTCTTTTCGCTCTAGGACGCATATTTAAGGAGATATGGCCAATTTAAGTTTTTCATACGAAAAATTTGATTTCTCGAGGATTTTCATCAAAATATTGATTTTTGGGGGGGGGTGGTCACGAATTAACCTTCTTTTCGCTCTAGGACGCATATTTAAGGAGATATGGCCAATTTAAGTTTTTCATATGAAAAATTTGATTTTTTGAAAATTTTCATAAAAATTTTGATTTTTGGGGGGTGGTCACGTATTAACCTTCTTTTCGCTCTAGGACGCATATTTAAGGAGATATGGCCAATTTAAGTTTTTCATATGAAAAATTTGATTTTTCGAGGATTTTCATCAAAATTTTGAATTTTGGGGGGTGGTCACGAATTAACCTTCTCTAGGACGCATATTTAAGGAGATATGGCCAATTTAAGTTTTTCATATGAAAAATTTGAATTTTTGAGAATTTTCATAAAATTTTTGATTTTTGGGGGGTGGTCACGAATTAACCTTCTTTTCGCTCTAGGACGCATATTTAAGGAGATATGGCCAATTTAAGTTTTTCATATGAAAAATTTGATTTTTCGAGGATTTTCATCAAAATTTTGATTTTTGGGGGGTGGTCACGAATTAACCTTCTTTTCGCTCTAGGACGCATATTTAAGGAGATATGGCCAATTTAAGTTTTTCATATGAAAAATTTGATTTTTCGAGGATTTTCATCAAAATTTTGATTTTTGGGGGGTGGTCACGAATTAAAGTCCTTTTCGCTCTAGGACGCATATTTAAGGAGATATGGCCAATTTAAGTTTTTCATATAAAAAATTTGATTTTTCGAGGATTTTCATCAAAATTTTGATTTTTTGGGGGTGGTCACGAATTAAAGTCCTTTTCGCTCTAGGACGCATATTTAAGGAGATATGGGCAATTTAAGTTTTTCATATGAAAAATTTGATTTTTCGAGGATTTTCATCAAAATTTTGATTTTTTGGGGGTGGTCACGAATTAAAGTCCTTTTCGCTCTAGGACGCATATTTAAGGAGATATGGCCAATTTAAGTTTTTCATATGAAAAATGTGATTTTTCGAGGATTTTCATCAAAATTTTGATTTTTGGGGGGTGGTCACGAATTAACCTTCTTTTCGCTCTAGGACGCATAGTTAAGGAGATATGGGCAATTTAAGTTTTTCATATGAAAAATTTTATTTCTCGAGGATTTTCATCAAAATTTTGATTTTTGGGGGGTGGTCACGAATTAAAGTCCTTTTCGCTCTAGGACGCATATTTAAGGAGATATGGCCAATTTAAGTTTTTCATGTGAAAAATTTGATTTTTTGAGGATTTTCATCAAAATTTTGATTTTTTGGGGGTGGTCAAGAATTAAAGTCCATTTCGCTCTAGGACGCATATTTAAGGAGATATGGCCAATTTAAGTTTTTCATATGAAAAATGTTATTTCTCGAGGATTTTCATCAAAATTTTGATTTTTGGGGGGTGGTCACGAATTAACCTTCTTTTCGCTCTAGGACGCATATTTAAGGAGATATGGCCAATTTAAGTTTTTCATGTGAAAAATTTGATTTTTTGAGGATTTTCATCAAAATTTTGATTTTTGGGGGGTGGTCACGAATTAACCTTCTTTTCGCTCTAGGACGCATATTTAAGGAGATATGGCCAATTTAAGTTTTTCATATGAAAAATGTGATTTTTCGAGGATTTTCACCAAAATTTTGATTTTTGGGGGGTGGTCACGAATTAACCTTCTTTTCGCTCTAGGACGCATATTTAAGGAGATATGGCCAATTTAAGTTTTTCATATGAAAAATTTGATTTTTCGAGGATTTTCATCAAAATTTTGATTTTTTGGGGGTGGTCACGAATTAAAGTCCTTTTCGCTCTAGGACGCATATTTAAGGAGATATGGCCAATTTAAGTTTTTCATATGAAAAATTTTATTTCTCGAGGATTTTCATCAAAATTTTGATTTTTGGGGGGTGGTCACGAATTAACCTTCTTTTCGCTCTAGAACGCATATTTAAGGAGATATGGCCAATTTAAGTTTTTCATATGAAAAAATTGATTTTTCGAGGATTTTCACCAAAATTTTGATTTTTGGGGTGTGGTCACGAATTAACCTTCTTTTCGCTCTAGGACGCATAGTTAAGGAGATATGGCCAATTTAAGTTTTTCATATGAAAAAATTTGATTTTTCGAGGATTTTCATCAAAATTTTGATTTTTTGGGGGTGGTCACGAATTAACCTTCTTTTCGCTCTAGGACGCATATTTAAGGAGATATGGCCAATTTAAGTTTTTCATATGAAAAATTTGATTTTTCGAGGATTTTCACCAAAATTGTGATTTTTGGGGTGTGGTCACGAATTAACCTTCTTTTCGCTCTAGGACGCATATTTAAGGAGATATGGCCAATTTAAGTTTTTCATATGAAAAATTTGATTTTTCGAGGATTTTCATTAAAATTTTGATTTTTGGGGGGTGGTCACGAATTAACCTTCTTTTCGCTCTAGGACGCATAGTTAAGGAGATATGGCCAATTTAAGTTTTTCATATGAAAAATTTGATTTTTCGAGGATTTTCATCAAAATTTTGATGGGGGGTGGTCACGAATTAACCTTCTTTTCGCTCTAGGACGCATATTTAAGGAGATATGGCCAATTTAAGTTTTTCATATGAAAAATGTGATTTTTCGAGGATTTTCATCAAAATTTTGATTTTTGGGGGGTGGTCACGAATTAACCTTCTTTTCGCTCTAGGACGCATATTTAAGGAGATATGGCCAATTTAAGTTTTTCATATGAAAAATTTGATTTTTCGAGGATTTTCATCAAAATTTTGATTTTTTGGGGGTGGTCACGAATTAAAGTCCTTTTCGCTCTAGGACGCATATTTAAGGAGATATGGGCAATTTAAGTTTTTCATACGAAAAAATTGATTTTTCGAGGATTTTCATCAAAATTTTGATTTTTTGGGGGTGGTCACGAATTAAAGTCCTTTTCGCACTAGGACGCATATTTAAGGAGATATGGCCAATTTAAGTTTTTCATATGAAAAATGTGATTTTTCGAGGATTTTCATCAAAATTTTGAATTTTGGGGGGTGGTCACGAATTAACCTTATTTTCGCTCTAGGACGCATGTTTAAGGAGATATGGCCAATTTAAGTTTTTCATATGAAAAATTTGATTTTTCGAGGATTTTCATCAAAATTTTGATTTTTGGGGGGTGGTCACGAATTAAAGTCCTTTTCGCTCTAGGACGCATATTTAAGGAGATATGGCCAATTTAAGTTTTTCATATAAAAAATTTGATTTTTCGAGGATTTTCATCAAAATTTTGATTTTTTGGGGGTGGTCACGAATTAAAGTCCTTTTCGCTCTAGGACGCATATTTAAGGAGATATGGGCAATTTAAGTTTTTCATACGAAAAAATTGATTTTTCGAGGATTTTCATCAAAATTTTGATTTTTTGGGGGTGGTCACGAATTAAAGTCCTTTTCGCTCTAGGACGCATATTTAAGGAGATATGGCAAATTTAAGTTTATCATGTGAAAAATTTGATTTTTTGAGGATTTTCATCAAAATTTTGATTTTTGGGGGGTGGTCACGAATTAACCTTCTTTTCGCTCTAGGACGCATATTTAAGGAGATATGGCCAATTTAAGTTTTTCATATAAAAAATTTGATTTTTCGAGGATTTTCATCAAAATTTTGATTTTTTGGGTGTGGTCACGAAATAAAGTCCTTTGCGCTCTAGGACGCATATTTAAGGAGATATGGCCAATTTAAGTTTTTCATATGAAAAATTTGATTTTTCGAGGATTTTCATCAAAATTTTGATGGGGGTGGTCACGAATTAACCTTCTTTTCGCTCTAGGACGCATATTTAAGGAGATATGGCCAATTTAAGTTTTTCATATGAAAAAATTGATTTTTCGAGGATTTTCACCAAAATTTTGATTTTTGGGGTGTGGTCACGAATTAACCTTCTTTTCGCTCTAGGACGCATATTTAAGGAGATATGGCCAATTTAAGTTTTTCATATGAAAAATTTGATTTTTCGAGGATTTTCATTAAAATTTTGATTTTTGGGGGGTGGTCACGAATTAACCTTCTTTTCGCTCTAGGACGCTTAGTTAAGGAGATATGGCCAATTTAAGTTTTTCATATGAAAAATTTGATTTTTCGAGGATTTTCATCAAAATTTTGATGAGGGGTTGGTCACGAATTAACCTTCTTTTCGCTCTAGGACGCATATTTAAGGAGATATGGCCAATTTAAGTTTTTCATATGAAAAATGTGATTTTTCGAGGATTTTCATCAAAATTTTGATTTTTGGGGGGTGGTCACGAATTAACCTTCTTTTCGCTCTAGGACGCATATATAAGGAGATATGGCCAATTTAAGTTTTTCATATGAAAAATTTGATTTTTCGAGGATTTTCACCAAAATTTTAATTTTTGGGGGGTGGTCACGAATTAACCTTCTTTTCGCTCTAGGACGCATATTTAAGGAGATATGGCCAATTTAAGTTTTTCATACGAAAAATTTGATTTTTCGAGGATTTTCATCAAAATTTTGATTTTTTGGGGGTGGTCACGAATTAAAGTCCTTTTCGCTCTAGGACGCATATTTAAGGAGATATGGCCAATTTAAGTTTTTTATATAAAAAATTTGATTTTTCGAGGATTTTCATCAAAATTTTGATTTTTTGGGGGTGGTCACGAATTAAAGTCCTTTTCGCTCTAGGACGCATATTTAAGGAGATATGGGCAATTTAAGTTTTTCATACGAAAAAATTGATTTTTCGAGGATTTTCATCAAAATTTTGATTTTTTGGGGGTGGTCACGAATTAAAGTCCTTTTCGCACTAGGACGCATATTTAAGGAGATATGGCCAATTTAAGTTTTTCATATGAAAAATGTGATTTTTCGAGGATTTTCATCAAAATTTTGATTTTTGGGGGGTGGTCACGAATTAACCTTCTTTTCGCTCTAGGACGCATATTTAAGGAGATATGGCCAATTTAAGTTTTTCATACGAAAAATTTGATTTTTCGAGGATTTTCATCAAAATTTTGATTTTTTGGGGGTGGTCACGAATTAAAGTCCTTTTCGCTCTAGGACGCATATTTAAGGAGATATAGCCAATTTAAGTTTTTCATATGAAAAATTTGATTTTTCGAGGATTTTCATCAAAATTTTGAATTTTGGGGGGTGGTCACGAATTAACCTTCTTTTCGCTCTAGGACGCATATTTAAGGAGATATGGCCAATTTAAGTTTTTCATATGAAAAATTTGATTTTTCGAGGATTTTCATCAAAATTTTGATTTTTGGGGGGTGGTCACGAATTAACCTTCTTTTCGCTCTAGGACGCATATTTAAAGGAGATATGGCCAATTTAAGTTTTTCATATGAAAAATTTGATTTTTCGAGGATTTTCATCAAAATTTTGATTTTTGGGGGGTGGTCACGAATTAACCTTCTTTTCGCTCTAGGACGCATATTTAAGGAGATATGGCCAATTTAAGTTTTTCATATGAAAAATTTTATTTCTCGAGGATTTTCATCAAAATTTTGATTTTTGGGGGGTGGTCACGAATTAACCTTCTTTTCGCTCTAGGACGCATATTTAAGGAGATATGGCCAATTTAAGTTTTTCATGTGAAAAATTTGATTTGAAATTTTGATTTTTGGGGGGTGGTCACGAATTAAAGTCCTTTTCGCTCTAGGACGCATATTTAAGGAGATATAGCCAATTTAAGTTTTTCATATGAAAAATTTGATTTTTCGAGGATTTTCATCAAAATTTTGAATTTTGGGGGGTGGTCACGAATTAACCTTCTTTTCGCTCTAGGACGCATATTTAAGGAGATATGGCCAATTTAAGTTTTTCATATAAAAAATTTGATTTTTCGAGGATTTTCATCAAAATTTTGATTTTTGGGGGGTGGTCACGAATTAACCTTCTTTTCGCTCTAGGACGCATATTTAAGGAGATATGGCCAATTTAAGTTTTTCATATAAAAAATTTGATTTTTCGAGGATTTTCATCAAAATTTTGATTTTTTGGGGGTGGTCACGAAATAAAGTCCTTTGCGCTCTAGGACGCATATTTAAGGAGATATGGCCACTTTAAGTTTTTCATATGAAAAATTTGATTTTTCGAGGATTTTCATCAAAATTTTGATGGGGGTGGTCACGAATTAACCTTCTTTTCGCTCTAGGACGCATAGTTAAGGAGATATGGCCAATTTAAGTTTTTCATATGAAAAATGTGATTTTTCGAGGATTTTCACCAAAATTTTGATTTTTGGGGGGTGGTCACGAATTAACCTTCTTTTCGCTCTAGGACGCATATTTAAGGAGATATGGCCAATTTAAGTTTTTCATATGAAAAATTTGAGTTTTCGAGGATTTTCATCAAAATTTTGATTTTTTGGGGGTGGTCACGAATTAAAGTCCTTTTCGCTCTAGGACGCATATTTAAGGAGATATGGCCAATTTACGTTTTTCATATGAAAAATTTGATTTTTCGAGGATTTTCATCAAAATTTTGATTTTTGGGGGGTGGTCACGAATTAACCTTCTTTTCGCTCTAGGACGCATATTTAAGGAGATATGGCCAATTTAAGTTTTTCATATGAAAAATTTGATTTTTCGAGGATTTTCATCAAAATCTTGAATTTTGGGGGGTGGTCACGAATTAACCTTCTTTTCGCTCTAGGACGCATATTTAAGGAGATATGGCCAATTTAAGTTTTTCATATGAAAAATTTGATTTTTCGAGGATTTTCATCAAAATTTTGAATTTTGGGGGGTGGTCACGAATTAACCTTCTTTTCGCTCTAGGACGCATATTTAAGGAGATATGGCCAATTTAAGTTTTTCATATGAAAAATTTGATTTTTCGAGGATTTTCATCAAAATTTTGATTTTTGGGGGGTGGTCACGAATTAACCTTCTTTTCGCTCTAGGACGCATAGTTAAGGAGATATGGCCAATTTAAGTTTTTCATATGAAAAATTTTATTTCTCGAGGATTTTCATCAAAATTTTGATTTTTGGGGGGTGGTCACGAATTAACCTTCTTTTCGCTCTAGGACGCATATTTAAGGAGATATGGCCAATTTAAGTTTTTCATATAAAAAATTTGATTTTTCGAGGATTTTCATCAAAATTTTGATTTTTTGGGGGTGGTCACGAATTAAAGTCCTTTTCGTTCTAGGACGCATATTTAAGGAGATATGGCCAATTTAAGTTTTTCATATGAAAAAATTGATTTTTCGAGGATTTTCACCAAAATTTTGATTTTTGGGGGGTGGTCACGAATTAACCTTCTTTTCGCTCTAGGACGCATGTTTAAGGAGATATGGCCAATTTAAGTTTTTCATATGAAAAATTTGATTTTTCGAGGATTTTCATCAAAATTTTGATTTTTGGGGGGTGGTCACGAATTAACCTTCTTTTCGCTCTAGGACGCATATTTAAGGAGATATGGCCAATTTAAGTTTTTCATATGAAAAATTTGATTTTTCGAGGATTTTCATCAAAATTTTGATTTTTGGGGGGTGGTCACGAATTAAAGTCCTTTTCGCTCTAGGACGCATATTTAAGGAGATATGGCCAATTTAAGTTTTTCATATGAAAAATGTGATTTTTCGAGGATTTTCATCAAAATTTTGATTTTTGGGGGGTGGTCACGAATTAACCTTCTTTTCGCTCTAGGACGCATATTTAAGGAGATATGGCCAATTTAAGTTTTTCATATGAAAAATTTGATTTTTCGAGGATTTTCATCAAAATTTTGATTTTTGGGGGGTGGTCACGAATTAACCTTCTTTTCGCTCTAGGACGCATAGTTAAGGAGATATGGCCAATTTAAGTTTTTCATATGAAAAATTTGATTTTTCGAGGATTTTCATCAAAATTTTGATTTTTGGGGGGTGGTCACGAATTAACCTTCTTTTCGCTCTAGGACGCATATTTAAGGAGATATGGCCAATTTAAGTTTTTCATATGAAAAAATTGATTTTTCGAGGATTTTCACCAAAATTTTGATTTTTGGGGGGTGGTCACGAATTAACTTTCTTTTCGCTCTAGGACGCATGTTTAAGGAGATATGGCCAATTTAAGTTTTTCATATGAAAAATTTGATTTTTCGAGGATTTTCATCAAAATTTTGATTTTTGGGGGGTGGTCACGAATTAACCTTCTTTTCGCTCTAGGACGCATATTTAAGGAGATATGGCCAATTTAAGTTTTTCATATGAAAAATTTGATTTTTCGAGGATTTTCATCAAAATTTTGATTTTTGGGGGGTGGTCACGAATTAAAGTCCTTTTCGCTCTAGGACGCATATTTAAGGAGATATGGCCAATTTAAGTTTTTCATATGAAAAATGTGATTTTTCGAGGATTTTCATCAAAATTTTGATTTTTGGGGGGTGGTCACGAATTAACCTTCTTTTCGCTCTAGGACGCATAGTTAAGAAGATATGGCCAATTTAAGTTTTTCATATGAAAAATTTTATTTCTCGAGGATTTTCATCAAAATTTTGATTTTTGGGGGGTGGTCATGAATTAACCTTCTTTTCGCTCTAGGACGCATATTTAAGGAGATATGGCCAATTTAAGTTTTTCATATGAAAAATTTGATTTTTCGAGGATTTTCATCAAAATTTTGATTTTTGGGGGGTGGTCACGAATTAAAGTCCTTTTCGCTCTAGGACGCATATTTAAGGAGATATGGCCAATTTAAGTTTTTCATATGAAAAATGTGATTTTTCGAGGATTTTCATCAAAATTTTGATTTTTGGGGGGTGGTCACGAATTAACCTTCTTTTCGCTCTAGGACGCATATTTAAGGAGATATGGCCAATTTAAGTTTTTCATGTGAAAAATTTGATTTTTTGAGGATTTTCATCAAAATTTTGATTTTTGGGGGGTGGTCACGAATTAACCTTCTTTTCGCTCTAGGACGCATATTTAAGGAGATATGGCCAATTTAAGTTTTTCATATAAAAAATTTGATTTTTCGAGGATTTTCATCAAAATTTTGATTTTTTGGGGGTGGTCACGAAATAAAGTCCTTTGCCCTCTAGGACGCATATTTAAGGAGATATGGCCAATTTAAGTTTTTCATATGAAAAATTTGATTTTTCGAGGATTTTCATCAAAATTTTGATGGGGGTGGTCACGAATTAACCTTCTTTTCGCTCTAGGACGCATAGTTAAGGAGATATGGCCAATTTAAGTTTTTCATATGAAAAATGTGATTTTCGAGGATTTTCACCAAAATTTTGATTTTTGGGGGGTGGTCACGAATTAACCTTCTTTTCGCTCTAGGACGCATAGTTAAGGAGATATGGCCAATTTAAGTTTTTCATATGAAAAATTTGAGTTTTCGAGGATTTTCATCAAAATTTTGATTTTTTTGGGGTGGTCACGAATTAAAGTCCTTTTCGCTCTAGGACGCATATTTAAGGAGATATGGCCAATTTACGTTTTTCATATGAAAAATTTGATTTTTCGAGGATTTTCATCAAAATTTTGATTTTTGGGGGGTGGTCACGAATTAACCTTCTTTTCGCTCTAGGACGCATATTTAAGGAGATATGGCCAATTTAAGTTTTTCATATGAAAAATTTGATTTTTCGAGGATTTTCATCAAAATCTTGAATTTTGGGGGGTGGTCACGAATTAACCTTCTTTTCGCTCTAGGACGCATATTTAAGGAGATATGGCCAATTTAAGTTTTTCATATGAAAAATTTGATTTTTCGAGGATTTTCATCAAAATTTTGAATTTTGGGGGGTGGTCACGAATTAACCTTCTTTTCGCTCTAGGACGCATATTTAAGGAGATATGGCCAATTTAAGTTTTTCATATGAAAAAATTGATTTTTCGAGGATTTTCATCAAAATTTTGATTTTTGGGGGGTGGTCACGAATTAACCTTCTTTTCGCTCTAGGACGCATAGTTAAGGAGATATGGCCAATTTAAGTTTTTCATATGAAAAATTTTATTTTTCGAGGATTTTCATCAAAATTTTGATTTTTGGGGGGTGGTCACGAATTAACCTTCTTTTCGCTCTAGGACGCATATTTAAGGAGATATGGCCAATTTAAGTTTTTCATATGAAAAAATTGATTTTTCGAGGATTTTCACCAAAATTTTGATTTTTGGGGGGTGGTCACGAATTAACCTTCTTTTCGCTCTAGGACGCATGTTTAAGGAGATATGGCCAATTTAAGTTTTTCATATGAAAAATTTGATTTTTCGAGGATTTTCATCAAAATTTTGATTTTTGGGGGGTGGTCACGAATTAACCTTCTTTTCGCTCTAGGACGCATATTTAAGGAGATATGGCCAATTTAAGTTTTTCATATGAAAAATTTGATTTTTCGAGGATTTTCATCAAAATTTTGATTTTTGGGGGGTGGTCACGAATTAAAGTCCTTTTCGCTCTAGGACGCATATTTAAGGAGATATGGCCAATTTAAGTTTTTCATATGAAAAATGTGATTTTTCGAGGATTTTCATCAAAATTTTGATTTTTGGGGGGTGGTCACGAATTAACCTTCTTTTCGCTCTAGGACGCATAGTTAAGAAGATATGGCCAATTTAAGTTTTTCATATGAAAAATTTTATTTCTCGAGGATTTTCATCAAAATTTTGATTTTTGGGGGGTGGTCATGAATTAACCTTCTTTTCGCTCTAGGACGCATATTTAAGGAGATATGGCCAATTTAAGTTTTTCATGTGAAAAATTTGATTTTTTGAGGATTTTCATCAAAATTTTGATTTTTGGGGGGTGGTCACGAATTAACCTTCTTTTCGCTCTAGGACGCATATTTAAGGAGATATGGCCAATTTAAGTTTTTCATATAAAAAATTTGATTTTTCGAGGATTTTCATCAAAATTTTGATTTTTTGGGGGTGGTCACGAAATAAAGTCCTTTGCGCTCTAGGACGCATATTTAAGGAGATATGGCCAATTTAAGTTTTTCATATGAAAAATTTGATTTTTCGAGGATTTTCATCAAAATTTTGATGGGGGTGGTCACGAATTAACCTTCTTTTCGCTCTAGGACGCATATTTAAGGAGATATGGCCAATTTAAGTTTTTCATATGAAAAATTTGATTTTTCGAGGATTTTCATCAAAATTTTGAATTTTGGGGGGTGGTCACGAATTAACCTTCTTTTCGCTCTAGGACGCATATTTAAGGAGATATGGCCAATTTAAGTTTTTCATATGAAAAATTTGATTTTTCGAGGATTTTCATCAAAATTTTGATTTTTGGGGGGTGGTCACGAATTAACCTTCTTTTCGCTCTAGGACGCATAGTTAAGGAGATATGGCCAATTTAAGTTTTTCATATGAAAAATTTTATTTCTCGAGGATTTTCATCAAAATTTTGATTTTTGGGGGGTGGTCACGAATTAAAGTCCTTTTCGCTCTAGGACGCATATTTAAGGAGATATGGCCAATTTAAGTTTTTCATATGAAAAAATTGATTTTTCGAGGATTTTCACCAAAATTTTGATTTTTGGAGGGTGGTCACGAATTAACCTTCTTTTCGCTCTAGGACGCATATTTAAGGAGATATGGCCAATTTAAGTTTTTCATATGAAAAAATTGATTTTTCGAGGATTTTCACCAAAATTTTGATTTTTGGGGGGTGGTCACGAATTAACCTTCTTTTCGCTCTAGGACGCATGTTTAAGGAGATATGGCCAATTTAAGTTTTTCATATGAAAAATTTGATTTTTCGAGGATTTTCATCAAAATTTTGATTTTTGGGGGGTGGTCACGAATTAACCTTCTTTTCGCTCTAGGACGCATAGTTAAGGAGATATGGCCAATTTAAGTTTTTCATATGAAAAATGTGATTTTCGAGGATTTTCACCAAAATTTTGATTTTTGGGGGGTGGTCACGAATTAACCTTCTTTTCGCTCTAGGACGCATATTTAAGGAGATATGGCCAATTTAAGTTTTTCATATGAAAAATTTGAGTTTTCGAGGATTTTCATCAAAATTTTGATTTTTTTGGGGTGGTCACGAATTAAAGTCCTTTTCGCTCTAGGACGCATATTTAAGGAGATATGGCCAATTTACGTTTTTCATATGAAAAATTTGATTTTTCGAGGATTTTCATCAAAATTTTGATTTTTGGGGGGTGGTCACGAATTAACCTTCTTTTCGCTCTAGGACGCATATTTAAGGAGATATGGCCAATTTAAGTTTTTCATATGAAAAATTTGATTTTTCGAGGATTTTCATCAAAATCTTGAATTTTGGGGGGTGGTCACGAATTAACCTTCTTTTCGCTCTAGGACGCATATTTAAGGAGATATGGCCAATTTAAGTTTTTCATATGAAAAATTTGATTTTTCGAGGATTTTCATCAAAATTTTGAATTTTGGGGGGTGGTCACGAATTAACCTTCTTTTCGCTCTAGGACGCATATTTAAGGAGATATGGCCAATTTAAGTTTTTCATATGAAAAAATTGATTTTTCGAGGATTTTCATCAAAATTTTGATTTTTGGGGGGTGGTCACGAATTAACCTTCTTTTCGCTCTAGGACGCATAGTTAAGGAGATATGGCCAATTTAAGTTTTTCATATGAAAAATTTTATTTTTCGAGGATTTTCATCAAAATTTTGATTTTTGGGGGGTGGTCACGAATTAACCTTCTTTTCGCTCTAGGACGCATATTTAAGGAGATATGGCCAATTTAAGTTTTTCATATGAAAAAATTGATTTTTCGAGGATTTTCACCAAAATTTTGATTTTTGGGGGGTGGTCACGAATTAACCTTCTTTTCGCTCTAGGACGCATGTTTAAGGAGATATGGCCAATTTAAGTTTTTCATATGAAAAATTTGATTTTTCGAGGATTTTCATCAAAATTTTGATTTTTGGGGGGTGGTCACGAATTAACCTTCTTTTCGCTCTAGGACGCATATTTAAGGAGATATGGCCAATTTAAGTTTTTCATATGAAAAATTTGATTTTTCGAGGATTTTCATCAAAATTTTGATTTTTGGGGGGTGGTCACGAATTAAAGTCCTTTTCGCTCTAGGACGCATATTTAAGGAGATATGGCCAATTTAAGTTTTTCATATGAAAAATGTGATTTTTCGAGGATTTTCATCAAAATTTTGATTTTTGGGGGGTGGTCACGAATTAACCTTCTTTTCGCTCTAGGACGCATAGTTAAGAAGATATGGCCAATTTAAGTTTTTCATATGAAAAATTTTATTTCTCGAGGATTTTCATCAAAATTTTGATTTTTGGGGGGTGGTCATGAATTAACCTTCTTTTCGCTCTAGGACGCATATTTAAGGAGATATGGCCAATTTAAGTTTTTCATATGAAAAATTTGATTTTTGGGGGGTGGTCACGAATTAAAGTCCTTTTCGCTCTAGGACGCATATTTAAGGAGATATGGCCAATTTAAGTTTTTCATATGAAAAATGTGATTTTTCGAGGATTTTCATCAAAATTTTGATTTTTGGGGGGTGGTCACGAATTAACCTTCTTTTCGCTCTAGGACGCATATTTAAGGAGATATGGCCAATTTAAGTTTTTCATGTGAAAAATTTGATTTTTTGAGGATTTTCATCAAAATTTTGATTTTTGGGGGGTGGTCACGAATTAACCTTCTTTTCGCTCTAGGACGCATAGTTAAGGAGATATGGCCAATTTAAGTTTTTCATATGAAAAATTTTATTTCTCGAGGATTTTCATCAAAATTTTGATTTTTGGGGGGTGGTCACGAATTAAAGTCCTTTTCGCTCTAGGACGCATATTTAAGGAGATATGGCCAATTTAAGTTTTTCATATGAAAAAATTGATTTTTCGAGGATTTTCACCAAAATTTTGATTTTTGGGGGGTGGTCACGAATTAACCTTCTTTTCGCTCTAGGACGCATGTTTAAGGAGATATGGCCAATTTAAGTTTTTCATATGAAAAATTTTATTTCTCGAGGATTTTCATCAAAATTTTGATTTTTGGGGGGTGGTCACGAATTAAAGTCCTTTTCGCTCTAGGACGCATATTTAAGGAGATATGGCCAATTTAAGTTTTTCATATGAAAAAATTGATTTTTCGAGGATTTTCACCAAAATTTTGATTTTTGGGGGGTGGTCACGAATTAACCTTCTTTTCGCTCTAGGACGCATGTTTAAGGAGATATGGCCAATTTAAGTTTTTCATATGAAAAATTTTATTTCTCGAGGATTTTCATCAAAATTTTGATTTTTGGGGGGTGGTCACGAATTAAAGTCCTTTTCGCTCTAGGACGCATATTTAAGGAGATATGGCCAATTTAAGTTTTTCATATGAAAAATTTGATTTTTCGAGGATTTTCATCAAAATCTTGAATTTTGGGGGGTGGTCACGAATTAACCTTCTTTTCGCTCTAGGACGCATATTTAAGGAGATATGGCCAATTTAAGTTTTTCATATGAAAAATTTGATTTTTCGAGGATTTTCATCAAAATTTTGAATTTTGGGGGGTGGTCACGAATTAACCTTCTTTTCGCTCTAGGACGCATATTTAAGGAGATATGGCCAATTTAAGTTTTTCATATGAAAAAATTGATTTTTCGAGGATTTTCATCAAAATTTTGATTTTTGGGGGGTGGTCACGAATTAACCTTCTTTTCGCTCTAGGACGCATAGTTAAGGAGATATGGCCAATTTAAGTTTTTCATATGAAAAATTTTATTTTTCGAGGATTTTCATCAAAATTTTGATTTTTGGGGGGTGGTCACGAATTAACCTTCTTTTCGCTCTAGGACGCATATTTAAGGAGATATGGCCAATTTAAGTTTTTCATATGAAAAAATTGATTTTTCGAGGATTTTCACCAAAATTTTGATTTTTGGGGGGTGGTCACGAATTAACCTTCTTTTCGCTCTAGGACGCATGTTTAAGGAGATATGGCCAATTTAAGTTTTTCATATGAAAAATTTGATTTTTCGAGGATTTTCATCAAAATTTTGATTTTTGGGGGGTGGTCACGAATTAACCTTCTTTTCGCTCTAGGACGCATATTTAAGGAGATATGGCCAATTTAAGTTTTTCATATGAAAAATTTGATTTTTCGAGGATTTTCATCAAAATTTTGATTTTTGGGGGGTGGTCACGAATTAAAGTCCTTTTCGCTCTAGGACGCATATTTAAGGAGATATGGCCAATTTAAGTTTTTCATATGAAAAATGTGATTTTTCGAGGATTTTCATCAAAATTTTGATTTTTGGGGGGTGGTCACGAATTAACCTTCTTTTCGCTCTAGGACGCATAGTTAAGAAGATATGGCCAATTTAAGTTTTTCATATGAAAAATTTTATTTCTCGAGGATTTTCATCAAAATTTTGATTTTTGGGGGGTGGTCATGAATTAACCTTCTTTTCGCTCTAGGACGCATATTTAAGGAGATATGGCCAATTTAAGTTTTTCATATGAAAAATTTGATTTTTCGAGGATTTTCATCAAAATTTTGATTTTTGGGGGGTGGTCACGAATTAAAGTCCTTTTCGCTCTAGGACGCATATTTAAGGAGATATGGCCAATTTAAGTTTTTCATATGAAAAATGTGATTTTTCGAGGATTTTCATCAAAATTTTGATTTTTGGGGGGTGGTCACGAATTAACCTTCTTTTCGCTCTAGGACGCATATTTAAGGAGATATGGCCAATTTAAGTTTTTCATGTGAAAAATTTGATTTTTTGAGGATTTTCATCAAAATTTTGATTTTTGGGGGGTGGTCACGAATTAACCTTCTTTTCGCTCTAGGACGCATATTTAAGGAGATATGGCCAATTTAAGTTTTTCATATGAAAAATTTGATTTTTCGAGGATTTTCATCAAAATTTTGAATTTTGGGGGGTGGTCACGAATTAACCTTCTTTTCGCTCTAGGACGCATATTTAAGGAGATATGGCCAATTTAAGTTTTTCATATGAAAAATTTGATTTTTCGAGGATTTTCATCAAAATTTTGATTTTTGGGGGGTGGTCACGAATTAACCTTCTTTTCGCTCTAGGACGCATAGTTAAGGAGATATGGCCAAAATTTTGAATTTTGGGGGGTGGTCACGAATTAACCTTCTTTTCGCTCTAGGACGCATATTTAAGGAGATATGGCCAATTTAAGTTTTTCATATGAAAAATTTGATTTTTCGAGGATTTTCATCAAAATTTTGATTTTTGGGGGGTGGTCACGAATTAACCTTCTTTTCGCTCTAGGACGCATAGTTAAGGAGATATGGCCAATTTAAGTTTTTCATATGAAAAATTTTATTTCTCGAGGATTTTCATCAAAATTTTGATTTTTGGGGGGTGGTCACGAATTAAAGTCCTTTTCGCTCTAGGACGCATATTTAAGGAGATATGGCCAATTTAAGTTTTTCATATGAAAAAATTGATTTTTCGAGGATTTTCACCAAAATTTTGATTTTTGGGGGGTGGTCACGAATTAACCTTCTTTTCGCTCTAGGACGCATGTTTAAGGAGATATGGCCAATTTAAGTTTTTCATATGAAAAATTTTATTTCTCGAGGATTTTCATCAAAATTTTGATTTTTGGGGGGTGGTCACGAATTAAAGTCCTTTTCGCTCTAGGACGCATATTTAAGGAGATATGGCCAATTTAAGTTTTTCATATGAAAAAATTGATTTTTCGAGGATTTTCACCAAAATTTTGATTTTTGGGGGGTGGTCACGAATTAACCTTCTTTTCGCTCTAGGACGCATATTTAAGGAGATATGGCCAATTTAAGTTTTTCATATGAAAAAATTGATTTTTCGAGGATTTTCACCAAAATTTTGATTTTTGGGGGGTGGTCACGAATTAACCTTCTTTTCGCTCTAGGACGCATGTTTAAGGAGATATGGCCAATTTAAGTTTTTCATATGAAAAATTTGATTTTTCGAGGATTTTCATCAAAATTTTGATTTTTGGGGGGTGGTCACGAATTAACCTTCTTTTCGCTCTAGGACGCATATTTAAGGAGATATGGCCAATTTAAGTTTTTCATATGAAAAATTTGATTTTTCGAGGATTTTCATCAAAATTTTGATTTTTGGGGGGTGGTCACGAATTAAAGTCCTTTTCGCTCTAGGACGCATATTTAAGGAGATATGGCCAATTTAAGTTTTTCATATGAAAAATGTGATTTTTCGAGGATTTTCATCAAAATTTTGATTTTTGGGGGGTGGTCACGAATTAACCTTCTTTTCGCTCTAGGACGCATAGTTAAGAAGATATGGCCAATTTAAGTTTTTCATATGAAAAATTTTATTTCTCGAGGATTTTCATCAAAATTTTGATTTTTTGGGGGTGGTCACGAAATAAAGTCCTTTGCGCTCTAGGACGCATATTTAAGGAGTCATGGCCAATTTTAGTTTTTCATATGAAAAATTTGATTTTTCGAGGATTTTCATCAAAATTTTGATGGGGGTGGTCACGAATTAACCTTCTTTTCGCTCTAGGACGCATATTTAAGGAGATATGGCCAATTTAAGTTTTTCATATGAAAAATTTGATTTTTCGAGGATTTTCATCAAAATTTTGATTTTTGGGGGGTGGTCACGAATTAAAGTCCTTTTCGCTCTAGGACGCATATTTAAGGAGATATGGCCAATTTAAGTTTTTCATATGAAAAATGTGATTTTTCGAGGATTTTCATCAAAATTTTGATTTTTGGGGGGTGGTCACGAATTAACCTTCTTTTCGCTCTAGGACGCATAGTTAAGAAGATATGGCCAATTTAAGTTTTTCATATGAAAAATTTTATTTCTCGAGGATTTTCATCAAAATTTTGATTTTTGGGGGGTGGTCATGAATTAACCTTCTTTTCGCTCTAGGACGCATATTTAAGGAGATATGGCCAATTTAAGTTTTTCATGTGAAAAATTTGATTTTTTGAGGATTTTCATCAAAATTTTGATTTTTGGGGGGTGGTCACGAATTAACCTTCTTTTCGCTCTAGGACGCATATTTAAGGAGATATGGCCAATTTAAGTTTTTCATATAAAAAATTTGATTTTTCGAGGATTTTCATCAAAATTTTGATTTTTTGGGGGTGGTCACGAAATAAAGTCCTTTGCGCTCTAGGACGCATATTTAAGGAGTCATGGCCAATTTTAGTTTTTCATATGAAAAATTTGATTTTTCGAGGATTTTCATCAAAATTTTGATGGGGGTGGTCACGAATTAACCTTCTTTTCGCTCTAGGACGCATAGTTAAGGAGATATGGCCAATTTAAGTTTTTCATATGAAAAATGTGATTTTCGAGGATTTTCACCAAAATTTTGATTTTTGGGGGTGGTCACGAATTAACCTTCTTTTCGCTCTAGGACGCATATTTAAGGAGATATGGCCAATTTAAGTTTTTCATATGAAAAATTTGATTTCTCGAGGATTTTCATCAAAATTTTGATTTTTGGGGGGTGGTCACGAATTAACCTTCTTTTCGCTCTAGGACGCATATTTAAGGAGATATGGCCAATTTAAGTTTTTCATATGAAAAAATTGATTTTTCGAGGATTTTCACCAAAATTTTGATTTTTGGGGTGTGGTCACGAATTAACCTTCTTTTCGCTCTAGGACGCATATTTAAGAGATATGGCCAATTTAAGTTTTTCATATGAAAAATTTGATTTTTCGAGGATTTTCATTAAAATTTTGATTTTTGGGGGGTGGTCACGAATTAACCTTCTTTTCGCTCTAGGACGCATAGTTAAGGAGATATGGCCAATTTAAGTTTTTCATATGAAAAATTTGAGTTTTCGAGGATTTTCATCAAAATTTTGATTTTTGGGGGGTGGTCACGAATTAACCTTCTTTTCGCTCTAGGACGCATATTTAAGGAGATATGGCCAATTTAAGTTTTTCATATGAAAAAATTGATTTTTCGAGGATTTTCACCAAAATTTTGATTTTTGGGGGGTGGTCACGAATTAACCTTCTTTTCGCTCTAGGACGCATGTTTAAGGAGATATGGCCAATTTAAGTTTTTCATATGAAAAATTTGATTTTTCGAGGATTTTCATCAAAATTTTGATTTTTGGGGGGTGGTCACGAATTAACCTTCTTTTCGCTCTAGGACGCATATTTAAGGAGATATGGCCAATTTAAGTTTTTCATATGAAAAATTTGATTTTTCGAGGATTTTCATCAAAATTTTGATTTTTGGGGGGTGGTCACGAATTAAAGTCCTTTTCGCTCTAGGACGCATATTTAAGGAGATATGGCCAATTTAAGTTTTTCATATGAAAAATGTGATTTTTCGAGGATTTTCATCAAAATTTTGATTTTTGGGGGGTGGTCACGAATTAACCTTCTTTTCGCTCTAGGACGCATAGTTAAGAAGATATGGCCAATTTAAGTTTTTCATATGAAAAATTTTATTTCTCGAGGATTTTCATCAAAATTTTGATTTTTTGGGGGTGGTCACGAAATAAAGTCCTTTGCGCTCTAGGACGCATATTTAAGGAGTCATGGCCAATTTTAGTTTTTCATATGAAAAATTTGATTTTTCGAGGATTTTCATCAAAATTTTGATGGGGGTGGTCACGAATTAACCTTCTTTTCGCTCTAGGACGCATATTTAAGGAGATATAGCCAATTTAAGTTTTTCATATGAAAAATTTGATTTTTCGAGGATTTTCATCAAAATTTTGATTTTTGGGGGGTGGTCACGAATTAAAGTCCTTTTCGCTCTAGGACGCATATTTAAGGAGATATGGCCAATTTAAGTTTTTCATATGAAAAATGTGATTTTTCGAGGATTTTCATCAAAATTTTGATTTTTGGGGGGTGGTCACGAATTAACCTTCTTTTCGCTCTAGGACGCATAGTTAAGAAGATATGGCCAATTTAAGTTTTTCATATGAAAAATTTTATTTCTCGAGGATTTTCATCAAAATTTTGATTTTTGGGGGGTGGTCATGAATTAACCTTCTTTTCGCTCTAGGACGCATATTTAAGGAGATATGGCCAATTTAAGTTTTTCATGTGAAAAATTTGATTTTTTGAGGATTTTCATCAAAATTTTGATTTTTGGGGGGTGGTCACGAATTAACCTTCTTTTCGCTCTAGGACGCATATTTAAGGAGATATGGCCAATTTAAGTTTTTCATATAAAAAATTTGATTTTTCGAGGATTTTCATCAAAATTTTGATTTTTTGGGGGTGGTCACGAAATAAAGTCCTTTGCGCTCTAGGACGCATATTTAAGGAGTCATGGCCAATTTTAGTTTTTCATATGAAAAATTTGATTTTTCGAGGATTTTCATCAAAATTTTGATGGGGGTGGTCACGAATTAACCTTCTTTTCGCTCTAGGACGCATAGTTAAGGAGATATGGCCAATTTAAGTTTTTCATATGAAAAATGTGATTTTCGAGGATTTTCACCAAAATTTTGATTTTTGGGGGTGGTCACGAATTAACCTTCTTTTCGCTCTAGGACGCATATTTAAGGAGATATGGCCAATTTAAGTTTTTCATATGAAAAATTTGATTTCTCGAGGATTTTCATCAAAATTTTGATTTTTGGGGGGTGGTCACGAATTAACCTTCTTTTCGCTCTAGGACGCATATTTAAGGAGATATGGCCAATTTAAGTTTTTCATATGAAAAAATTGATTTTTCGAGGATTTTCACCAAAATTTTGATTTTTGGGGTGTGGTCACGAATTAACCTTCTTTTCGCTCTAGGACGCATATTTAAGAGATATGGCCAATTTAAGTTTTTCATATGAAAAATTTGATTTTTCGAGGATTTTCATTAAAATTTTGATTTTTGGGGGGTGGTCACGAATTAACCTTCTTTTCGCTCTAGGACGCATAGTTAAGGAGATATGGCCAATTTAAGTTTTTCATATGAAAAATTTGAGTTTTCGAGGATTTTCATCAAAATTTTGATTTTTGGGGGGTGGTCACGAATTAACCTTCTTTTCGCTCTAGGACGCATATTTAAGGAGATATGGCCAATTTAAGTTTTTCATATGAAAAATTTGATTTTTCGAGGATTTTCATCAAAATTTTGATTTTTGGGGGGTGGTCACGAATTAACCTTCTTTTCGCTCTAGGACGCATATTTAAGGAGATATGGCCAATTTAAGTTTTTCATATGAAAAATTTGATTTTTCGAGGATTTTCATCAAAATTTTGATTTTTGGGGGGTGGTCACGAATTAAAGTCCTTTTCGCTCTAGGACGCATATTTAAGGAGATATGGCCAATTTAAGTTTTTCATATGAAAAATGTGATTTTTCGAGGATTTTCATCAAAATTTTGATTTTTGGGGGGTGGTCACGAATTAACCTTCTTTTCGCTCCAGGACGCATAGTTAAGAAGATATGGCCAATTTAAGTTTTTCATATGAAAAATTTTATTTCTCGAGGATTTTCATCAAAATTTTGATTTTTGGGGGGTGGTCACGAATTAACCTTCTTTTCGCTCTAGGACGCATATTTAAGGAGATATGGCCAATTTAAGTTTTTCATGTGAAAAATTTGATTTTTGAGGATTTTCATCAAAATTTTGATTTTTGGGGGGTGGTCACGAATTAACCTTCTTTTCGCTCTAGGACGCATATTTAAGGAGATATGGCCAATTTAAGTTTTTCATATAAAAAATTTGATTTTTCGAGGATTTTCATCAAAATTTTGATTTTTTGGGGGTGGTCACGAAATAAAGTCCTTTGCGCTCTAGGACGCATATTTAAGGAGATATGGCCAATTTAAGTTTTTCATATGAAAAATTTGATTTTTCGAGGATTTTCATCAAAATTTTGATGGGGGTGGTCACGAATTAACCTTCTTTTCGCTCTAGGACGCATAGTTAAGGAGATATGGCCAATTTAAGTTTTTCATATGAAAAATGTGATTTCTCGAGGATTTTCATCAAAATTTTGATTTTTGGGGGGTGGTCACGAATTAACCTTCTTTTCGCTCTAGGACGCATATTTAAGGAGATATGGCCAATTTAAGTTTTTCATATGAAAAATTTGATTTTTCGAGGATTTTCATCAAAATTTTGATTTTTGGGGGGTGGTCACGAATTAACCTTCTTTTCGCTCTAGGACGCATATTTAAGGAGATATGGCCAATTTAAGTTTTTCATATGAAAAATTTGATTTTTCGAGGATTTTCATCAAAATTTTGATTTTTGGGGGGTGGTCACGAATTAACCTTCTTTTCGCTCTAGGACGCATATTTAAGGAGATATGGCCAATTTAAGTTTTTCATATGAAAAATTTGATTTTTCGAGGATTTTCACCAAAATTTTGATTTTTGGTGTGTGGTCACGAATTAACCTTCTTTTCGCTCTAGGACGCATATTTAAGGAGATATGGCCAATTTAAGTTTTTCATATGAAAAATTTGATTTTTCGAGGATTTTCATTAAAATTTTGATTTTTGGGGGGGTGGTCACGAATTAACCTTCTTTTCGCTCTAGGACGCATAGTTAAGGAGATATGGCCAATTTAAGTTTTTCATATGAAAAATTTGAGTTTTCGAGGATTTTCATCAAAATTTTGATTTTTTGGGGGTGGTCACGAATTAAAGTCCTTTTCGCTCTAGGACGCATATTTAAGGAGATATGGCCAATTTACGGTTTTCATATAAAAAATTTGATTTTTCGAGGATTTTCATCAAAATTTTGATTTTTGGGGGGTGGTCACGAATTAACCTTCTTTTCGCTCTAGGACGCATATTTAAGGAGATATGGCCAATTTAAGTTTTTCATATGAAAAATTTGATTTTTCGAGGATTTTCATCAAAATCTTGAATTTTGGGGGGTGGTCACGAATTAACCTTCTTTTCGCTCTAGGACGCATATTTAAGGAGATATGGCCAATTTAAGTTTTTCATATGAAAAATTTGATTTTTCGAGGATTTTCATCAAAATTTTGAATTTTGGGGGGTGGTCACGAATTAACCTTCTTTTCGCTCTAGGACGCATATTTAAGGAGATATGGCCAATTTAAGTTTTTCATATGAAAAATTTGATTTTTCGAGGATTTTCATCAAAATTTTGATTTTTGGGGGGTGGTCACGAATTAACCTTCTTTTCGCTCTAGGACGCATAGTTAAGGAGATATGGCCAATTTAAGTTTTTCATATGAAAAAATTGATTTTTCGAGGATTTTCACCAACATTTTGATTTTTGGGGTGTGGTCACGAATTAACCTTCTTTTCGCTCTAGGACGCATATTTAAGGAGATATGGCCAATTTAAGTTTTTCATATGAAAAATTTGATTTTTCGAGGATTTTCATTAAAATTTTGATTTTTGGGGGGTGGTCACGAATTAACCTTCTTTTCGCTCTAGGACGCATAGTTAAGGAGATATGGCCAATTTACGTTTTTCATATGAAAAATTTGACTTTTCGAGGATTTTCATCAAAATTTTGATTTTTGGGGGGTGGTCACGAATTAACCTTCTTTTCGCTCTAGGACGCATATTTAAGGAGATATGGCCAATTTAAGTTTTTCATATGAAAAATTTGATTTTTCGAGGATTTTTATCAAAATCTTGAATTTTGGGGGGTGGTCACGAATTAACCTTCTTTTCGCTCTAGGACGCATATTTAAGGAGATATGGCCAATTTAAGTTTTTCATATGAAAAATTTGATTTTTCGAGGATTTTCATCAAAATTTTAATTTTTGGGGGGTGGTCACGAATTAACCTTCTTTTCGCTCTAGGACGCATAGTTAAGGAGATATAGCCAATTTAAGTTTTTCATATGAAAAATTTTATTTCTCGAGGATTTTCATCAAAATTTTGATTTTTGGGGGGTGGTCACGAATTAACCTTCTTTTCGCTCTAGGACGCATATTTAAGGAGATATGGCCAATTTAAGTTTTTCATATAAAAAATTTGATTTTTCGAGGATTTTCATCAAAATTTTGATTTTTTGGGGGTGGTCACGAATTAAAGTCCTTTTCGCTCTAGGACGCATATTTAAGGAGATATGGCCAATTTAAGTTTTTCATATGAAAAAATTGATTTTTCGAGGATTTTCACCAAAATTTTGATTTTTGGGGGGTGGTCACGAATTAACCTTCTTTTCGCTCTAGGACGCATATTTAAGGAGATATGGCCAATTTAAGTTTTTCATATGAAAAATTTGATTTTTCGAGGATTTTCATCAAAATTTTGATTTTTTGGGGGTGGTCACGAATTAAAGTCCTTTTCGCTCTAGGACGCATATTTAAGGAGATATGGGCAATTTAAGTTTTTCATACGAAAAAATTGATTTTTCGAGGATTTTCATCAAAATTTTGATTTTTTGGGGGTGGTCACGAATTAAAGTCCTTTTCGCACTAGGACGCATATTTAAGGAGATATGGCCAATTTAAGTTTTTCATATGAAAAATGTGATTTTTCGAGGATTTTCATCAAAATTTTGATTTTTGGGGGGTGATCACGAATTAACCTTCTTTTCGCTCTAGGACGCATAGTTAAGAAGATATGGCCAATTTAAGTTTTTCATATGAAAAATTTTATTTCTCGAGGATTTTCATCAAAATTTTGATTTTTGGGGGGTGGTCACGAATTAAAGTCCTTTTCGCTCTAGGACGCATATTTAAGGAGATATGGCCAATTTACGTTTTTCATATGAAAAATTTGATTTTTCGAGGATTTTCATCAAAATTTTGATTTTTGGGGGGTGGTCACGAATTAACCTTCTTTTCGCTCTAGGACGCATATTTAAGGAGATATGGCCAATTTAAGTTTTTCATGTGAAAAATTTGATTTTTTGAGGATTTTCATCAAAATTTTGATTTTTGGGGGGTGGTCACGAATTAACCTTCTTTTCGCTCTAGGACGCATATTTAAGGAGATATGGCCAATTTAAGTTTTTCATATGAAAAAATTGATTTTTCGAGGATTTTCACCAAAATTTTGATTTTTTGGGGTGTGGTCACGAATTAACCTTCTTTTCGCTCTAGGACGCATAGTTAAGGAGATATGGCCAATTTAAGTTTTTCATATGAAAAATTTGAGTTTTCGAGGATTCTCATCAAAATTTTGATTTTTTGGGGGTGGTCACGAATTAAAGTCCTTTTCGCTCTAGGACGCATATTTAAGGAGATATGGCCAATTTACGTTTTTCATATGAAAAATTTGATTTTTCGAGGATTTTCATCAAAATTTTGATTTTTGGGGGGTGGTCACGAATTAACCTTCTTTTCGCTCTAGGACGCATATTTAAGGAGATATGGCCAATTTAAGTTTTTCATATGAAAAATTTGATTTTTCGAGGATTTTCATCAAAATTTTGATTTTTTGGGGGTGGTCACGAATTAAAGTCCTTTTCGCTCTAGGACGCATATTTAAGGAGATATGGGCAATTTAAGTTTTTCATACGAAAAAATTGATTTTTCGAGGATTTTCATCAAAATTTTGATTTTTTGGGGGTGGTCACGAATTAAAGTCCTTTTCGCACTAGGACGCATATTTAAGGAGATATGGCCAATTTAAGTTTTTCATATGAAAAATGTGATTTTTCGAGGATTTTCATCAAAATTTTGATTTTTGGGGGGTGGTCACGAATTAACCTTCTTTTCGCTCTAGGACGCATAGTTAAGAAGATATGGCCAATTTAAGTTTTTCATATGAAAAATTTGATTTTTTGAGGATTTTCATCAAAATTTTGATTTTTGGGGGGTGGTCACGAATTAACCTTCTTTTCGCTCTAGGACGCATATTTAAGGAGATATGGCCAATTTAAGTTTTTCATATGAAAAAATTGATTTTTCGAGGATTTTCACCAAAATTTTGATTTTTGGGGTGTGGTCACGAATTAACCTTCTTTTCGCTCTAGGACGCATATTTAAGGAGATATGGCCAATTTAAGTTTTTCATATGAAAAATTTGATTTTTCGAGGATTTTCATCAAAATTTTGATTTTTTGGGGGTGGTCACGAATTAAAGTCCTTTTCGCACTAGGACGCATATTTAAGGAGATATGGCCAATTTAAGTTTTTCATATGAAAAATGTGATTTTTCGAGGATTTTCATCAAAATTTTGATTTTTTGGGGGTGGTCACGAATAAAAGTCCTTTTCGCACTAGGACGCATATTTAAGGAGATATGGCCAATTTAAGTTTTTCATATGAAAAATGTGATTTTTCGAGGATTTTCATCAAAATTTTGATTTTTGGGGGGTGGTCACGAATTAACCTTCTTTTCGCTCTAGGACGCATAGTTAAGAAGATATGGCCAATTTAAGTTTTTCATATGAAAAATTTGATTTTTCGAGGATTTTCATCAAAATCTTGAATTTTGGGGGGTGGTCACGAATTAACCTTCTTTTCGCTCTAGGACGCATATTTAAGGAGATATGGCCAATTTAAGTTTTTCATATGAAAAATTTGATTTTTCGAGGATTTTCATCAAAATTTTAATTTTTGGGGGGTGGTCACGAATTAACCTTCTTTTCGCTCTAGGACGCATAGTTAAGGAGATATAGCCAATTTAAGTTTTTCATATGAAAAATTTTATTTCTCGAGGATTTGCATCAAAATTTTGATTTTTGGGGGGTGGTCACGAATTAACCTTCTTTTCGCTCTAGGACGCATATTTAAGGAGATATGGCCAATTTAAGTTTTTCATATAAAAAATTTGATTTTTCGAGGATTTTCATCAAAATTTTGATTTTTGGGGGGTGGTCACGAATTAAAGTCCTTTTCGCTCTAGGACGCATATTTAAGGAGATATGGCCAATTTACGTTTTTCATATGAAAAATTTGATTTTTCGAGGAAGAAGAAAAGACGCATATTTAAGGAGATATGGGCAATTTAAGTTTTTCATACGAAAAATTTGATTTTTCGAGGATTTTCATCAAAATTTTGATTTTTTGGGGGTGGGCACGAATTAAAGTCCTTTTCGCTCTAGGACGCATATTTAAGGAGATATGGGCAATTTAAGTTTTTCATACGAATAATTTGATTTTTCGAGGATTTTCATCAAAATTTTGATTTTTGGGGAGTGGTCACGAATTAAAGTCCTTTTCGCTCTAGGACGCATATTTAAGGAGATATGGCCAATTTAAGTTTTTCATATGAAAAATTTGATTTTTCGAGGATTTTCATCAAAATTTTGATGGGGGTGGTCACGAATTAACCTTCTTTTCGCTCTAGGACGCATAGTTAAGGAGATATGGCCAATTTAAGTTTTTCATATGAAAAATGTGATTTTTCGAGGATTTTCACCAAAATTTTGATTTTTGGGGGGTGGTCACGAATTAACCTTCTTTTCGCTCTAGGACGCATATTTAAGGAGATATGGCCAATTTAAGTTTTTCATACGAAAAATTTGATTTTTCGAGGATTTTCATCAAAATTTTGATTTTTTGGGGGTGGTCACGAATTCAAGTCCTTTTCGCTCTAGGACGCATATTTAAGGAGATATGGCCAATTTAAGTTTTTCATATGAAAAATTCGATTTCTCGAGGATTTTCATCAAAATTTTGATTTTTGGGGGGTGGTCACGAATTAACCTTCTTTTCGCTCTAGGACGCATATTTAAGGAGATATGGCCAATTTAAGTTTTTCATATGAAAAATTTGATTTTTCGAGGATTTTCATCAAAATTTTGATTTTTGGGGGGTGGTCACGAATTAACCTTCTTTTCGCTCTAGGACACATATTTAAGGAGATATGGCCAATTTAAGTTTTTCATATGAAAAATTTGATTTTTCGAGGATTTTCATCAAAATTTTGATTTTTGGGGGGTGGTCACGAATTAACCTTCTTTTCGCTCTAGGACGCATATTTAAGGAGATATGGCCAATTTAAGTTTTTCATATGAAAAATTTGATTTTTCGAGGATTTTCATCAAAATTTTGATTTTTGGGGGGTGGTCACGAATTAACCTTCTTTTCGCTCTAGGACGCATATTTAAGGAGATATGGCCAATTTAAGTTTTTCATATGAAAAAATTGATTTTTCGAGGATTTTCACCAAAATTTTGATTTTTGGGGTGTGGTCACGAATTAACCTTCTTTTCGCTCTAGGACGCATATTTAAGGAGATATGGCCAATTTAAGTTTTTCATACGAAAAATTTGATTTTTCGAGGATTTTCATCAAAATTTTGAATTTTGGGGGGTGGTCACGAATTAACCTTCTTTTCGCTCTAGGACGCATATTTAAGGAGATATGGCCAATTTAAGTTTTTCATATGAAAAATTTGATTTTTTGAGAATTTTCATAAAAATTTTGATTTTTGGGGGGTGGTCACGAATTAACCTTCTTTTCGCTCTAGGACGCATATTTAAGGAGATATGGCCAATTTAAGTTTTTCATATGAAAAATTTGATTTTTCGAGGATTTTCATCAAAATTTTGAATTTTGGGGGGTGGTCACGAATTAACCTTCTTTTCGCTCTAGGACGCATATTTAAGGAGATATGGCCAATTTAAGTTTTTCATATGAAAAATTTAATTTTTCGAGGATTTTCATCAAAATTTTGATTTTTGGGGGGTGGTCACGAATTAACCTTCTTTTCGCTCTAGGACGCATATTTAAGGAGATATGGCCAATTTAAGTTTTTCATATAAAAAATTTGATTTTTCGAGGATTTTCATCAAAATTTTGATTTTTTGGGGGTGGGCACGAATTAAAGTCCTTTTCGCTCTAGGACGCATATTTAAGGAGATATGGGCAATTTAAGTTTTTCATACGAAAAATTTGATTTTTCGAGGATTTTCATCAAAATTTTGATTTTTGGGGGGTGGTCACGAATTAAAGTCCTTTCGCTCTAGGACGCATATTTAAGGAGATATGGCCAATTTAAGTTTTTCATATGAAAAATTTGATTTTTCGAGGATTTTCATCAAAATTTTGATTTTTGGGGGGTGGTCACGAATTAACCTTCTTTTCGCTCTAGGACGCATAGTTAAGGAGATATGGCCAATTTAAGTTTTTCATATGAAAAATGTGATTTTTCGAGGATTTTCACCAAAATTTTGATTTTTGGGGGGTGGTCACGAATTAACCTTATTTTCGCTCTAGGACGCATATTTAAGGAGATATGGCCAATTTAAGTTTTTCATACGAAAAATTTGATTTTTCGAGGATTTTCATCAAAATTTTGATTTTTTGGGGGTGGTCACGAATTCAAGTCCTTTTCGCTCTAGGACGCATATTTAAGGAGATATGGCCAATTTAAGTTTTTCATATGAAAAATTTGATTTCTCGAGGATTTTCATCAAAATTTTGATTTTTGGGGGGTGGTCACGAATTAACCTTCTTTTCGCTCTAGGACGCATATTTAAGGAGATATGGCCAATTTAAGTTTTTCATATGAAAAATTTGATTTTTCGAGGATTTTCATCAAAACTTTGATTTTTGGGGGGTGGTCACGAATTAACCTTCTTTTCGCTCTAGGACGCATATTTAAGGAGATATGGCCAATTTAAGTTTTTCATATGAAAAATTTGATTTTTCGAGGATTTTCATCAAAATTTTGATTTTTGGGGGGTGGTCACGAATTAACCTTCTTTTCGCTCTAGGACGCATATTTAAGGAGATATGGCCAATTTAAGTTTTTCATATAAAAAATTTGATTTTTCGAGGATTTTCATCAAAATTTTGATTTTTTGGGGGTGGGCACGAATTAAAGTCCTTTTCGCTCTAGGACGCATATTTAAGGAGATATGGGCAATTTAAGTTTTTCATACAAAAAATTTGATTTTTCGAGGATTTTCATCAAAATTTTGATTTTTGGGGGGTGGTCACGAATTAAAGTCCTTTTCGCTCTAGGACGCATATTTAAGGAGATATGGCCAATTTACGTTTTTCATATGAAAAATTTGATTTTTCGAGGAAGAAGAAAAGACGCATATTTAAGGAGATATGGGCAATTTAAGTTTTTCATACGAAAAATTTGATTTTTCGAGGATTTTCATCAAAATTTTGATTTTTTGGGGGTGGGCACGAATTAACCTTATTTTCGCTCTAGGACGCATATTTAAGGAGATATGGCCAATTTAAGTTTTTCATACGAAAAATTTGATTTTTCGAGGATTTTCATCAAAATTTTGATTTTTTGGGGGTGGTCACGAATTCAAGTCCTTTTCGCTCTAGGACGCATATTTAAGGAGATATGGCCAATTTAAGTTTTTCATATGAAAAATTTGATTTCTCGAGGATTTTCATCAAAATTTTGATTTTTGGGGGGTGGTCACGAATTAACCTTCTTTTCGCTCTAGGACGCATATTTAAGGAGATATGGCCAATTTAAGTTTTTCATATGAAAAATTTGATTTTTCGAGGATTTTCATCAAAACTTTGATTTTTGGGGGGTGGTCACGAATTAACCTTCTTTTCGCTCTAGGACGCATATTTAAGGAGATATGGCCAATTTAAGTTTTTCATATGAAAAATTTGATTTTTCGAGGATTTTCATCAAAATTTTGATTTTTGGGGGGTGGTCACGAATTAACCTTCTTTTCGCTCTAGGACGCATATTTAAGGAGATATGGCCAATTTAAGTTTTTCATATAAAAAATTTGATTTTTCGAGGATTTTCATCAAAATTTTGATTTTTTGGGGGTGGGCACGAATTAAAGTCCTTTTCGCTCTAGGACGCATATTTAAGGAGATATGGGCAATTTAAGTTTTTCATACAAAAAATTTGATTTTTCGAGGATTTTCATCAAAATTTTGATTTTTGGGGGGTGGTCACGAATTAAAGTCCTTTTCGCTCTAGGACGCATATTTAAGGAGATATGGCCAATTTAAGTTTTTCATATGAAAAATTTGATTTTTCGAGGATTTTCATCAAAATTTTGATGGGGGGTGGTCACGAATTAACCTTCTTTTCGCTCTAGGACGCATAGTTAAGGAGATATGGCCAATTTAAGTTTTTCATATGAAAAATGTGATTTTTCGAGGATTTTCACCAAAATTTTAATTTTTGGGGGGTGGTCACGAATTAACCTTATTTTCGCTCTAGGACGCATATTTAAGGAGATATGGCCAATTTAAGTTTTTCATACGAAAAATTTGATTTTTCGAGGATTTTCATCAAAATTTTGATTTTTTGGGGGTGGTCACGAATTCAAGTCCTTTTCGCTCTAGGACGCATATTTAAGGAGATATGGCCAATTTAAATTTTTCATATGAAAAATTTGATTTCTCGAGGATTTTCATCAAAATTTTGATTTTTGGGGGGTGGTCACGAATTAACCTTCTTTTCGCTCTAGGACGCATATTTAAGGAGATATGGCCAATTTAAGTTTTTCATATGAAAAATTTGATTTTTCGAGGATTTTCATCAAAACTTTGATTTTTGGGGGGTGGTCACGAATTAACCTTCTTTTCGCTCTAGGACGCATATTTAAGGAGATATGGCCAATTTAAGTTTTTCATATGAAAAATTTGATTTTTCGAGGATTTTCATCAAAATTTTGATTTTTGGGGGGTGGTCACGAATTAACCTTCTTTTCGCTCTAGGACGCATATTTAAGGAGATATGGCCAATTTAAGTTTTTCATATGAAAAAATTGATTTTTCGAGGATTTTCACCAAAATTTTGATTTTTGGGGTGTGGTCACGAATTAACCTTCTTTTCGCTCTAGGACGCATATTTAAGGAGATATGGCCAATTTAAGTTTTTCATACGAAAAATTTGATTTCTCGAGGATTTTCATCAAAATATTGATTTTTGGGGGGGGTGGTCACGAATTAACCTTCTTTTCGCTCTAGGACGCATATTTAAGGAGATATGGCCAATTTAAGTTTTTCATATGAAAAATTTGATTTTTTGAGAATTTTCATAAAAATTTTGATTTTTGGGGGGTGGTCACGTATTAACCTTCTTCTCGCTCTAGGACGCATATTTAAGGAGATATGGCCAATTTAAGTTTTTCATATGAAAAATTTGATTTTTCGAGGATTTTCATCAAAATTTTGAATTTTGGGGGGTGGTCACGAATTAACCTTCTCTAGGACGCATATTTAAGGAGATATGGCCAATTTAAGTTTTTCATATGAAAAATTTGAATTTTTGAGAATTTTCATAAAATTTTTGATTTTTGGGGGGTGGTCACGAATTAACCTTCTTTTCGCTCTAGGACGCATATTTAAGGAGATATGGCCAATTTAAGTTTTTCATATGAAAAATTTGATTTTTCGAGGATTTTCATCAAAATTTTGATTTTTGGGGGGTGGTCACGAATTAACCTTCTTTTCGCTCTAGGACGCATATTTAAGGAGATATGACCAATTTAAGTTTTTCATATGAAAAATTTGATTTTTCAAGGATTTTCATCAAAATTTTGATTTTTGGGGGTGGTCACGAATTAAAGTCCTTTTCGCTCTAGGACGCATATTTAAGGAGATATGGCCAATTTAAGTTTTTCATATAAAAAATTTGATTTTTCGAGGATTTTCATCAAAATTTTGATTTTTTGGGGGTGGTCACGAATTAAAGTCCTTTTCGCTCTAGGACGCATATTTAAGGAGATATGGGCAATTTAAGTTTTTCATACGAAAAATTTGATTTTTCGAGGATTTTCATCAAAATTTTTATTTTTTGGGGGTGGTCACGAATTAAAGTCCTTTTCGCTCTAGGACGCATATTTAAGGAGATATGGCCAATTTAAGTTTTTCATATGAAAAATGTGATTTTTCGAGGATTTTCATCAAAATTTTGATTTTTGGGGGGTGGTCACGAATTAACCTTCTTTTCGCTCTAGGACGCATAGTTAAGGAGATATGGCCAATTTAAGTTTTTCATATGAAAAATTTTATTTCTCGAGGATTTTCATCAAAATTTTGATTTTTGGGGGGTGGTCCCGAATTAACCTTCTTTTCGCTCTAGGACGCATATTTAAGGAGATATGGCCAATTTAAGTTTTTCATGTGAAAAATTTGATTTTTTGAGGATTTTCATCAAAATTTTGATTTTTTGGGGGTGGTCACGAATTAAAGTCCTTTTCGCTCTAGGACGCATATTTAAGGAGATATGGCCAATTTAAGTTTTTCATATGAAAAATGTTATTTCTCGAGGATTTTCATCAAAATTTTGATTTTTGGGGGGTGGTCACGAATTAACCTTCTTTTCGCTCTAGGACGCATATTTAAGGAGATATGGCCAATTTAAGTTTTTCATGTGAAAAATTTGATTTTTTGAGGATTTTCATCAAAATTTTGATTTTTGAGGGGTGGTCACGAATTAACCTTCTTTTCGCTCTAGGACGCATATTTAAGGAGATATGGCCAATTTAAGTTTTTCATATGAAAAATGTGATTTTTCGAGGATTTTCACCAAAATTTTGATTTTTGGGGGGTGGTCACGAATTAACCTTCTTTTCGCTCTAGGACGCATATTTAAGGAGATATGGCCAATTTAAGTTTTTCATATGAAAAATTTGATTTTTCGAGGATTTTCATCAAAATTTTGATTTTTTGGGGGTGGTCACGAATTAAAGTCCTTTTCGCTCTAGGACGCATATTTAAGGAGATATGGCCAATTTAAGTTTTTCATATGAAAAATTTTATTTCTCGAGGATTTTCATCAAAATTTTGATTTTTGGGGGGTGGTCACGAATTAACCTTCTTTTCGCTCTAGGACGCATATTTAAGGAGATATGGCCAATTTAAGTTTTTCATATGAAAAAATTGATTTTTCGAGGATTTTCACCAAAATTTTGATTTTTGGGGTGTGGTCACGTATTAACCTTCTTTTCGCTCTAGGACGCATAGTTAAGGAGATATGGCCAATTTAAGTTTTTCATATGAAAAAATTTGATTTTTCGAGGATTTTCATCAAAATTTTGATTTTTTGGGGGTGGTCACGAATTAACCTTCTTTTCGCTCTAGGACGCATAGTTAAGGAGATATGGCCAATTTAAGTTTTTCATATGAAAAAATTTGATTTTTCGAGGATTTTCATCAAAATTTTGATTTTTTGGGGGTGGTCACGAATTAACCTTCTTTTCGCTCTAGGACGCATATTTAAGGAGATATGGGCAATTTAAGTTTTTCATATGAAAAATTTGATTTTTTGAGAATTTTCATAAAAATTTTGATTTTTTGGGGATGGTCACGAATTAAAGTCCTTTTCGCTCTAGGACGCATATTTAAGGAGATATGGCCAATTTAAGTTTTTCATATGAAAAATGTTATTTCTCGAGGATTTTCATCAAAATTTTGATTTTTGGGGGGTGGTCACGAATTAACCTTCTTTTCGCTCTAGGACGCATATTTAAGGAGATATGGCCAATTTAAGTTTTTCATATGAAAAATTTGATTTTTCGAGGATTTTCATCAAAATTTTGATGGGGGGTGGTCACGAATTAACCTTCTTTTCGCTCTAGGACGCATATTTAAGGAGATATGGCCAATTTAAGTTTTTCATATGAAAAATTTTATTTCTCGAGGATTTTCATCAAAATTTTGATTTTTGGGGGGTGGTCCCGAATTAACCTTCTTTTCGCTCTAGGACGCATATTTAAGGAGATATGGCCAATTTAAGTTTTTCATGTGAAAAATTTGATTTTTTGAGGATTTTCATCAAAATTTTGATTTTTTGGGGGTGGTCACGAATTAAAGTCCTTTTCGCTCTAGGACGCATATTTAAGGAGATATGGCCAATTTAAGTTTTTCATATGAAAAATGTTATTTCTCGAGGATTTTCATCAAAATTTTGATTTTTGGGGGGTGGTCACGAATTAACCTTCTTTTCGCTCTAGGACGCATATTTAAGGAGATATGGCCAATTTAAGTTTTTCATGTGAAAAATTTGATTTTTTGAGAATTTTCATCAAAATTTTGATTTTTGAGGGGTGGTCACGAATTAACCTTTGATTTTTCGAGGATTTTCACCAAAATTTTGATTTTTGGGGTGTGGTCACGTATTAACCTTCTTTTCGCTCTAGGACGCATAGTTAAGGAGATATGGCCAATTTAAGTTTTTCATATGAAAAAATTTGATTTTTCGAGGATTTTCATCAAAATTTTGATTTTTTGGGGGTGGTCACGAATTAACCTTCTTTTCGCTCTAGGACGCATATTTAAGGAGATATGGCCAATTTAAGTTTTTCATATGAAAAATTTGATTTTTCGAGGATTTTCATCAAAATTTTGATTTTTTGGGGGTGGTCACGAATTCAAGTCCTTTTCGCTCTAGGACGCATATTTAAGGAGATATGGCCAATTTAAGTTTTTCATATGAAAAATTTGATTTCTCGAGGATTTTCATCAAAATTTTGATTTTTGGGGGGTGGTCACGAATTAAAGTCCTTTTTGCTCTAGGACGCATATTTAAGGAGATATGGCCAATTTAAGTTTTTCATATAAAAAATTTGATTTTTCGAGGATTTTCATCAAAATTTTGATTTTTTGGGGGTGGTCACGAATTAAAATCCTTTTCGCTCTAGGACGCATATTTAAGGAGATATGGCCAATTTAAGTTTTTAATATGAAAAATTTGATTTCTCGAGGATTTTCATCAAAATTTTGATTTTTGGGGGGTGGTCACGAATTAACCTTATTTTCGCTCTAGGACGCATATTTAAGGAGATATGGCCAATTTAAGTTTTTCATATGAAAAATTTGATTTTTCGAGGATTTTCATCAAAATTTTGATGGGGGGTGGTCACGAATTAACCTTCTTTTCGCTCTAGGACGCATAGTTAAGGAGATGTGGCCAATTTAAGTTTTTCATATGAAAAATGTGATTTTTCGAGGATTTTCACCAAAATTTTGATTTTTCGGGGGTGGTCACGAATTAACCTTATTTTCGCTCTAGGACGCATATTTAAGGAGATATGGCCAATTTAAGTTTTTCATACGAAAAATTTGATTTTTCGAGGATTTTCATCAAAATTTTGATTTTTTGGGGGTGGTCACGAATTAAAGTCCTTTTCGCTCTAGGACGCATATTTAAGGAGATATGGCCAATGTAAGTTTTTCATATGAAAAATGTTATTTCTCGAGGATTTTCATCAAAATTTTGATTTTTGGGGGGTGGTCACGAATTAACCTTCTTTTCGCTCTAGGACGCATATTTAAGGAGATATGGCCAATTTAAGTTTTTCATGTGAAAATTTTGATTTTTTGAGGATTTTCATCAAAATTTTGATCTTTGGGGGGTGGTCACGAATTAACCTTCTTTTCGCTCTAGGACGCATATTTAAGGAGATATGGCCAATTTAAGTTTTTCATATGAAAAATGTGATTTTTCGAGGATTTTCACCAAAATTTTGATTTTTGGGGGGTGGTCACGAATTAACCTTCTTTTCGCTCTAGGACGCATATTTAAGGAGATATGGCCAATTTAAGTTTTTCATATGAAAAATTTGATTTTTCGAGGATTTTCATCAAAATTTTGATTTTTTGGGGGTGGTCACGAATTAAAGTCCTTTTCGCTCTAGGACGCATATTTAGGGAGATATGGCCAATTTAAGTTTTTCATATGAAAAATTTGATTTCTCGAGGATTTTCATCAAAATTTTGATTTTTGGGGGGTGGTCACGAATTAACCTTCTTTTCGCTCTAGGACGCATATTTAAGGAGATATGGCCAATTTAAGTTTTTCATATGAAAAAATTGATTTTTCGAGGATTTTCACCAAAATTTTGATTTTTGGGGTGTGGTCACGAATTAACCTTCTTTTCGCTCTAGGACGCATAGTTAAGGAGATATGGCCAATTTAAGTTTTTCATATGAAAAAATTTGATTTTTCGAGGATTTTCATCAAAATTTTGATTTTTTGGGGGTGGTCACGAATTAACCTTCTTTTCGCTCTAGGACGCATATTTAAGGAGATATGGCCAATTTAAGTTTTTCATATGAAAAATTTGATTTTTTGAGAATTTTCATAAAAATTTTGATTTTTTGGGGATGGTCACGAATTAAAGTCCTTTTCGCTCTAGGACGCATATTTAAGGAGATATGGCCAATTTAAGTTTTTCATATGAAAAATTTGATTTTTCGAGGATTTTCATCAAAATTTTGATTTTTGGGGGGTGGTCACGAATTAACCTTCTTTTCGCTCTAGGACGCATATTTAAGGAGATATGGCCAATTTAAGTTTTTCATACGAAAAATTTGATTTCTCGAGGATTTTCATCAAAATTTTGAATTTTGGGGGGTGGTCACGAATTAACCTTCTTTTCGCTCTAGGACGCATATTTAAGGAGATATGGCCAATTTAAGTTTTTCATATGAAAAATTTGATTTCTCGAGGATTTTCATCAAAATTTTGATTTTTGGGGGGTGGTCACGAATTAACCTTCTTTTCGCTCTAGGACGCATATTTAAGGAGATATGGGCAATTTAAGTTTTTCATACGAAAAATTTGATTTTTCGAGGATTTTCATCAAAATTTTGATTTTTTGGGGGTGGGCACGAATTAAAGTCCTTTTCGCTCTAGGACGCATATTTAAGGAGATATGGGCAATTTAAGTTTTTCATACGAATAATTTGATTTTTCGAGGATTTTCATCAAAATTTTGATTTTTGGGGAGTGGTCACGAATTAAAGTCCTTTTCGCTCTAGGACGCATATTTAAGGAGATATGGCCAATTTAAGTTTTTCATATGAAAAATTTGATTTTTCGAGGATTTTCATCAAAATTTTGATGGGGGTGGTCACGAATTAACCTTCTTTTCGCTCTAGGACGCATAGTTAAGGAGATATGGCCAATTTAAGTTTTGCATATGAAAAATGTGATTTTTCGAGGATTTTCACCAAAATTTTGATTTTTGGGGGGTGGTCACGAATTAACCTTCTTTTCGCTCTAGGACGCATATTTAAGGAGATATGGCCAATTTAAGTTTTTCATACGAAAAATTTGATTTTTCGAGGATTTTCATCAAAATTTTGATTTTGTGGGGGTGGTCACGAATTCAAGTCCTTTTCGCTCTAGGACGCATATTTAAGGAGATATGGCCAATTTAAGTTTTTCATATGAAAAATTTGATTTCTCGAGGATTTTCATCAAAATTTTGATTTTTGGGGGGTGGTCACGAATTAACCTTCTTTTCGCTCTAGGACGCATATTTAAGGAGATATGGCCAATTTAAGGTTTTCATATAAAAAATTTGATTTTTCGAGGATTTTCATCAAAATTTTGATTTTTTGGGGGTGGGCACGAATTAAAGTCCTTTTCGCTCTAGGACGCATATTTAAGGAGATATGGGCAATTTAAGTTTTTCATACGAAAAATTTGATTTTTCGTGGATTTTCATCAAAATTTTGATTTTTGGGGGGTGGTCACGAATTAAAGTCCTTTTCGCTCTAGGACGCATATTTAAGGAGATATGGCCAATTTAAGTTTTTCATATGAAAAATTTGATTTTTCGAGGATTTTCATCAAAATTTTGATGGGGGGTGGTCACGAATTAACCTTCTTTTCGCTCTAGGACGCATAGTTAAGGAGATATGGCCAATTTAAGTTTTTCATATGAAAAATGTGATTTTTCGAGGATTTTCACCAAAATTTTGATTTTTGGGGGGTGGTCACGAATTAACCTTCTTTTCGCTCTAGGACGCATATTTAAGGAGATATGGCCAATTTAAGTTTTTCATATGAAAAATTTGATTTTTCGAGGATTTTCATCAAAATTTTGATTTTTGGGGGATGGTCACGAATTAACCTTCTTTTCGCTCTAGGACGCATATTTAAGGAGATATGGCCAATTTAAGTTTTTCATATGAAAAAATTGATTTTTCGAGGATTTTCACCAAAATTTTGATTTTTGGGGTGTGGTCACGAATTAACCTTCTTTTCGCTCTAGGACGCATATTTAAGGAGATATGGCCAATTTAAGTTTTTCATACGAAAAATTTGATTTCTCGAGGATTTTCATCAAAATATTGATTTTTGGGGGGGGGTGGTCACGAATTAACCTTCTTTTCGCTCTAGGACGCATATTTAAGGAGATATGGCCAATTTAAGTTTTTCATATGAAAAATTTGATTTTTTGAGAATTTTCATAAAAATTTTGATTTTTGGGGGGTGGTCACGTATTAACCTTCTTTTCGCTCTAGGACGCATATTTAAGGAGATATGGCCAATTTAAGTTTTTCATATGAAAAATTTGATTTTTCGAGGATTTTCATCAAAATTTTGAATTTTGGGGGGTGGTCACGAATTAACCCTCTCTAGGACGCATATTTAAGGAGATATGGCCAATTTAAGTTTTTCATATGAAAAATTTGAATTTTTGAGAATTTTCATAAAATTTTTGATTTTTGGGGGGTGGTCACGAATTAACCTTCTTTTCGCTCTAGGACGCATATTTAAGGAGATATGGCCAATTTAAGTTTTTCATATGAAAAATTTGATTTTTCGAGGATTTTCATCAAAATTTTGATTTTTGGGGGGTGGTCACGAATTAACCTTCTTTTCGCTCTAGGACGCATATTTAAGGAGATATGGCCAATTTAAGTTTTTCATATGAAAAATTTGATTTTTCGAGGATTTTCATCAAAATTTTGATTTTTGGGGGGTGGTCACGAATTAAAGTCCTTTTCGCTCTAGGACGCATATTTAAGGAGATATGGCCAATTTAAGTTTTTCATATAAAAAATTTGATTTTTCGAGGATTTTCATCAAAATTTTGATTTTTTGGGGGTGGTCACGAATTAAAGTCCTTTTCGCTCTAGGACGCATATTTAAGGAGATATGGGCAATTTAAGTTTTTCATACGAAAAATTTGATTTTTCGAGGATTTTCATCAAAATTTTGATTTTTTGGGGGTGGGCACGAATTAAAGTCCTTTTCGCTCTAGGACGCATATTTAAGGAGATATGGGCAATTTAAGTTTTTCATACGAATAATTTGATTTTTCGAGGATTTTCATCAAAATTTTGATTTTTGGGGAGTGGTCACGAATTAAAGTCCTTTTCGCTCTAGGACGCATATTTAAGGAGATATGGCCAATTTAAGTTTTTCATATGAAAAATTTGATTTTTCGAGGATTTTCATCAAAATTTTGATGGGGGTGGTCACGAATTAACCTTCTTTTCGCTCTAGGACGCATAGTTAAGGAGATATGGCCAATTTAAGTTTTGCATATGAAAAATTTGATTTTTCGAGGATTTTCACCAAAATTTTGATTTTTGGGGGGTGGTCACGAATTAACCTTCTTTTCGCTCTAGGACGCATATTTAAGGAGATATGGCCAATTTAAGTTTTTCATACGAAAAATTTGATTTTTCGAGGATTTTCATCAAAATTTTGATTTTTTGGGGGTGGTCACGAATTCAAGTCCTTTTCGCTCTAGGACGCATATTTAAGGAGATATGGCCAATTTAAGTTTTTCATATGAAAAATTTGATTTCTCGAGGATTTTCATCAAAATTTTGATTTTTGGGGGGTGGTCACGAATTAACCTTCTTTTCGCTCTAGGACGCATATTTAAGGAGATATGGCCAATTTAAGTTTTTCATATGAAAAATTTGATTTTTCGAGGATTTTCATCAAAATTTTGATTTTTGGGGGGTGGTCACGAATTAACCTTCTTTTCGCTCTAGGACACATATTTAAGGAGATATGGCCAATTTAAGTTTTTCATATGAAAAATTTGATTTTTCGAGGATTTTCATCAAAATTTTGATTTTTGGGGGGTGGTCACGAATTAACCTTCTTTTCGCTCTAGGACGCATATTTAAGGAGATATGGCCAATTTAAGTTTTTCATATGAAAAATTTGATTTTTCGAGGATTTTCATCAAAATTTTGAATTTTGGGGGGTGGTCACGAATTAACCTTCTTTTCGCTCTAGGACGCATATTTAAGGAGATATGGCCAATTTAAGTTTTTCATATGAAAAATTTGATTTTTCGAGGATTTTCATCAAAATTTTGATTTTTGGGGGGTGGTCACGAATTAACCTTCTTTTCGCTCTAGGACGCATAGTTAAGGAGATATGGCCAATTTAAGTTTTTCATATGAAAAATGTGATTTTTCGAGGATTTTCACCAAAATTTTGATTTTTGGGGGGTGGTCACGAATTAACCTTATTTTCGCTCTAGGACGCATATTTAAGGAGATATGGCCAATTTAAGTTTTTCATACGAAAAATTTGATTTTTCGAGGATTTTCATCAAAATTTTGATTTTTGGGGGGTGGTCACGAATTAACCTTCTTTTCGCTCTAGGACGCATATTTAAGGAGATATGGCCAATTTAAGTTTTTCATATGAAAAATTTGATTTTTCGAGGATTTTCACCAAAATTTTGATTTTTGGGGTGTGGTCACGAATTAACCTTCTTTTCGCTCTAGGACGCATATTTAAGGAGATATGGCCAATTTAAGTTTTTCATATGAAAAATTTGATTTTTCGAGGATTTTCATCAAAATTTTGATTTTTGGGGGGTGGTCACGAATTAACCTTCTTTTCGCTCTAGGACGCATATTTAAGGAGATATGGCCAATTTAAGTTTTTCATATGAAAAATTTGATTTTTCGAGGATTTTCATCAAAATTAACCTTCTTTTCGCTCTAGGACGCATATTTAAGGAGATATGGCCAATTTAAGTTTTTCATATGAAAAAATTGATTTTTCGAGGATTTTCACCAAAATTTTGATTTTTGGGGTGTGGTCACGAATTAACCTTCTTTTCGCTCTAGGACGCATATTTAAGGAGATATGGCCAATTTAAGTTTTTCATACGAAAAATTTGATTTCTCGAGGATTTTCATCAAAATATTGATTTTTGGGGGGGGTGGTCACGAATTAACCTTCTTTTCGCTCTAGGACGCATATTTAAGGAGATATGGCCAATTTAAGTTTTTCATATGAAAAATTTGATTTTTTGAAAATTTTCATAAAAATTTTGATTTTTGGGGGGTGGTCACGTATTAACCTTCTTTTCGCTCTAGGACGCATATTTAAGGAGATATGGCCAATTTAAGTTTTTCATATGAAAAATTTGATTTTTCGAGGATTTTCATCAAAATTTTGAATTTTGGGGGGTGGTCACGAATTAACCTTCTCTAGGACGCATATTTAAGGAGATATGGCCAATTTAAGTTTTTCATATGAAAAATTTGAATTTTTGAGAATTTTCATAAAATTTTTGATTTTTGGGGGGTGGTCACGAATTAACCTTCTTTTCGCTCTAGGACGCATATTTAAGGAGATATGGCCAATTTAAGTTTTTCATATGAAAAATTTGATTTTTCGAGGATTTTCATCAAAATTTTGATTTTTGGGGGGTGGTCACGAATTAACCTTCTTTTCGCTCTAGGACGCATATTTAAGGAGATATGGCCAATTTAAGTTTTTCATATAAAAAATTTGATTTTTCGAGGATTTTCATCAAAATTTTGATTTTTTGGGGGTGGTCACGAATTAAAGTCCTTTTCGCTCTAGGACGCATATTTAAGGAGATATGGGCAATTTAAGTTTTTCATATGAAAAATTTGATTTTTCGAGGATTTTCATCAAAATTTTGATTTTTTGGGGGTGGTCACGAATTAAAGTCCTTTTCGCTCTAGGACGCATATTTAAGGAGATATGGCCAATTTAAGTTTTTCATATGAAAAATGTGATTTTTCGAGGATTTTCATCAAAATTTTGATTTTTGGGGGGTGGTCACGAATTAACCTTCTTTTCGCTCTAGGACGCATAGTTAAGGAGATATGGGCAATTTAAGTTTTTCATATGAAAAATTTTATTTCTCGAGGATTTTCATCAAAATTTTGATGGGGGTGGTCACGAATTAAAGTCCTTTTCGCTCTAGGACGCATATTTAAGGAGATATGGCCAATTTAAGTTTTTCATGTGAAAAATTTGATTTTTTGAGGATTTTCATCAAAATTTTGATTTTTTGGGGGTGGTCAAGAATTAAAGTCCATTTCGCTCTAGGACGCATATTTAAGGAGATATGGCCAATTTAAGTTTTTCATATGAAAAATGTTATTTCTCGAGGATTTTCATCAAAATTTTGATTTTTGGGGGGTGGTCACGAATTAACCTTCTTTTCGCTCTAGGACGCATATTTAAGGAGATATGGCCAATTTAAGTTTTTCATGTGAAAAATTTGATTTTTTGAGGATTTTCATCAAAATTTTGATTTTTGGGGGGTGGTCACGAATTAACCTTCTTTTCGCTCTAGGACGCATATTTAAGGAGATATGGCCAATTTAAGTTTTTCATATGAAAAATGTGATTTTTCGAGGATTTTCACCAAAATTTTGATTTTTGGGGGGTGGTCACGAATTAACCTTCTTTTCGCTCTAGGACGCATATTTAAGGAGATATGGCCAATTTAAGTTTTTCATATGAAAAATTTGATTTCTCGAGGATTTTCATCAAAATTTTGATTTTTGGGGGGTGGTCACGAATTAAAGTCCTTTTTGCTCTAGGACGCATATTTAAGGAGATATGGCAAATTTAAGTTTTTCATATAAAAAATTTGATTTTTCGAGGATTTTCATCAAAATTTTGATTTTTTGGGGGTGGTCACGAATTAAAATCCTTTTCGCTCTAGGACGCATATTTAAGGAGATATGGCCAATTTAAGTTTTTAATATGAAAAATTTGATTTTTCGAGGATTTTCATCAAAATTTTGATGGGGGTGGTCACGAATTAACCTTCTTTTCGCTCTAGGACGCATAGTTAAGGAGATATGGCCAATTTAAGTTTTTCATGTGAAAAATTTGATTTTTTGAGGATTTTCATCAAAATTTTGATTTTTTGGGGGTGGTCAAGAATTAAAGTCCATTTCGCTCTAGGACGCATATTTAAGGAGATATGGCCAATTTAAGTTTTTCATATGAAAAATGTTATTTCTCGAGGATTTTCATCAAAATTTTGATTTTTGGGGGGTGGTCACGAATTAACCTTCTTTTCGCTCTAGGACGCATATTTAAGGAGATATGGCCAATTTAAGTTTTTCATGTGAAAAATTTGATTTTTTGAGGATTTTCATCAAAATTTTGATTTTTGGGGGGTGGTCACGAATTAACCTTCTTTTCGCTCTAGGACGCATATTTAAGGAGATATGGCCAATTTAAGTTTTTCATATGAAAAATGTGATTTTTCGAGGATTTTCACCAAAATTTTGATTTTTGGGGGGTGGTCACGAATTAACCTTCTTTTCGCTCTAGGACGCATATTTAAGGAGATATGGCCAATTTAAGTTTTTCATATGAAAAATTTGATTTCTCGAGGATTTTCATCAAAATTTTGATTTTTGGGGGGTGGTCACGAATTAAAGTCCTTTTTGCTCTAGGACGCATATTTAAGGAGATATGGCCAATTTAAGTTTTTCATATAAAAAATTTGATTTTTCGAGGATTTTCATCAAAATTTTGATTTTTTGGGGGTGGTCACGAATTAAAATCCTTTTCGCTCTAGGACGCATATTTAAGGAGATATGGCCAATTTAAGTTTTTAATATGAAAAATTTGATTTTTCGAGGATTTTCATCAAAATTTTGATGGGGGTGGTCACGAATTAACCTTCTTTTCGCTCTAGGACGCATAGTTAAGGAGATATGGCCAATTTAAGTTTTTCATATGAAAAATGTGATTTTTCGAGGATTTTCACCAAAATTTTGATTTTTGGGGGGTGGTCACGAATTAACCTTATTTTCGCTCTAGGACGCATATTTAAGGAGATATGGCCAATTTAAGTTTTTCATACGAAAAATTTGATTTTTCGAGGATTTTCATCAAAATTTTGATTTTTGGGGGGTGGTCACGAATTAACCTTCTTTTCGCTCTAGGACGCATATTTAAGGAGATATGGCCAATTTAAGTTTTTCATATGAAAAATTTGATTTCTCGAGGATTTTCATCAAAATTTTGATTTTTGGGGGGTGGTCAGGAATTAACCTTCTTTTCGCTCTAGGACGCATATTTAAGGAGATATGGCCAATTTAAGTTTTTCATATGAAAAATTTGATTTTTCGAGGATTTTCATCAAAACTTTGATTTTTGGGGGGTGGTCACGAATTAACCTTCTTTTCGCTCTAGGACGCATATTTAAGGAGATATGGCCAATTTAAGTTTTTCATATGAAAAATTTGATTTTTCGAGGATTTTCATCAAAATTAACCTTCTTTTCGCTCTAGGACGCATATTTAAGGAGATATGGCCAATTTAAGTTTTTCATATGAAAAAATTGATTTTTCGAGGATTTTCACCAAAATTTTGATTTTTGGGGTGTGGTCACGAATTAACCTTCTTTTCGCTCTAGGACGCATATTTAAGGAGATATGGCCAATTTAAGTTTTTCATACGAAAAATTTGATTTCTCGAGGATTTTCATCAAAATATTGATTTTTGGGGGGGGGGTGGTCACGAATTAACCTTCTTTTCGCTCTAGGACGCATATTTAAGGAGATATGGCCAATTTAAGTTTTTCATATGAAAAATTTGATTTTTTGAAAATTTTCATAAAAATTTTGATTTTTGGGGGGTGGTCACGTATTAACCTTCTTTTCGCTCTAGGACGCATATTTAAGGAGATATGGCCAATTTAAGTTTTTCATATGAAAAATTTGATTTTTCGAGGATTTTCATCAAAATCTTGAATTTTGGGGGGTGGTCACGAATTAACCTTCTCTAGGACGCATATTTAAGGAGATATGGCCAATTTAAGTTTTTCATATGAAAAATTTGATTTTTCGAGGATTTTCATCAAAATTTTGATTTTTGGGGGGTGGTCACGAATTAACCTTCTTTTCGCTCTAGGACGCATATTTAAGGAGATATGGCCAATTTAAGTTTTTCATATGAAAAATTTGATTTTTCGAGGATTTTCATCAAAATTTTGATTTTTGGGGGGTGGTCACGAATTAAAGTCCTTTTCGCTCTAGGACGCATATTTAAGGAGATATGGCCAATTTAAGTTTTTCATATAAAAAATTTGATTTTTCGAGGATTTTCATCAAAATTTTGATTTTTTGGGGGTGGTCACGAATTAAAGTCCTTTTCGCTCTAGGACGCATATTTAAGGAGATATGGGCAATTTAAGTTTTTCATATGAAAAATTTGATTTTTCGAGGATTTTCATCAAAATTTTGATTTTTTGGGGGTGGTCACGAATTAAAGTCCTTTTCGCTCTAGGACGCATATTTAAGGAGATATGGCCAATTTAAGTTTTTCATATGAAAAATGTGATTTTTCGAGGATTTTCATCAAAATTTTGATTTTTGGGGGGTGGTCACGAATTAACCTTCTTTTCGCTCTAGGACGCATAGTTAAGGAGATATGGGCAATTTAAGTTTTTCATATGAAAAATTTTATTTCTCGAGGATTTTCATCAAAATTTTGATTTTTGGGGGGTGGTCACGAATTAAAGTCCTTTTCGCTCTAGGACGCATATTTAAGGAGATATGGCCAATTTAAGTTTTTCATGTGAAAAATTTGATTTTTTGAGGATTTTCACCAAAATTTTGATTTTTGGGGTGTGGTCACGAATTAACCTTCTTTTCGCTCTAGGACGCATAGTTAAGGAGATATGGCCAATTTAAGTTTTTCATATGAACAAATTTGATTTTTCGAGGATTTTCATCAAAATTTTGATTTTTGGGGGGTGGTCACGAATTAAAGTCCTTTTCGCTCTAGGACGCATATTTAAGGAGATATGGCCAATTTAAGTTTTTCATGTGAAAAATTTGATTTTTTGAGGATTTTCATCAAAATTTTGATTTTTTGGGGGTGGTCAAGAATTAAAGTCCATTTCGCTCTAGGACGCATATTTAAGGAGATATGGCCAATTTAAGTTTTTCATATGAAAAATGTTATTTCTCGAGGATTTTCATCAAAATTTTGATTTTTGGGGGGTGGTCACGAATTAACCTTCTTTTCGCTCTAGGACGCATATTTAAGGAGATATGGCCAATTTAAGTTTTTCATGTGAAAAATTTGATTTTTTGAGGATTTTCATCAAAATTTTGATTTTTGGGGGGTGGTCACGAATTAACCTTCTTTTCGCTCTAGGACGCATATTTAAGGAGATATGGCCAATTTAAGTTTTTCATATGAAAAATGTGATTTTTCGAGGATTTTCATCAAAATTTTGATTTTTTGGGGGTGGTCACGAATTAAAGTCCTTTTCGCTCTAGGACGCATATTTAAGGAGATATGGCCAATTTAAGTTTTTCATATGAAAAATTTTATTTCTCGAGGATTTTCATCAAAATTTTGATTTTTGGGGGGTGGTCACGAATTAACCTTCTTTTCGCTCTAGGACGCATATTTAAGGAGATATGGCCAATTTAAGTTTTTCATATGAAAAAATTGATTTTTCGAGGATTTTCACCAAAATTTTGATTTTTGGGGTGTGGTCACGAATTAACCTTCTTTTCGCTCTAGGACGCATAGTTAAGGAGATATGGCCAATTTAAGTTTTTCATATGAACAAATTTGATTTTTCGAGGATTTTCATCAAAATTTTGATTTTTTGGGGGTGGTCACGAATTAACCTTCTTTTCGCTCTAGGACGCATATTTAAGGAGATATGGCCAATTTAAGTTTTTCATATGAAAAATGTGATTTTTCGAGGATTTTCATCAAAATTTTGATTTTTTGGGGGTGGTCACGAATTAAAGTCCTTTTCGCTCTAGGACGCATATTTAAGGAGATATGGCCAATTTAAGTTTTTCATATGAAAAATTTTATTTCTCGAGGATTTTCATCAAAATTTTGATTTTTGGGGGGTGGTCACGAATTAACCTTCTTTTCGCTCTAGGACGCATATTTAAGGAGATATGGCCAATTTAAGTTTTTCATATGAAAAAATTGATTTTTCGAGGATTTTCACCAAAATTTTGATTTTTGGGGTGTGGTCACGAATTAACCTTCTTTTCGCTCTAGGACGCATAGTTAAGGAGATATGGCCAATTTAAGTTTTTCATATGAAAAAATTTGATTTTTCGAGGATTTTCATCAAAATTTTGATTTTTTGGGGGTGGTCACGAATTAACCTTCTTTTCGCTCTAGGACGCATATTTAAGGAGATATGGCCAATTTAAGTTTTTCATGTGAAAAATTTGATTTTTTGAGAATTTTCATAAAAATTTTGATTTTTTGGGGATGGTCACGAATTAAAGTCCTTTTCGCTCTAGGACGCATATTTAAGGAGATATGGCCAATTTAAGTTTTTCATATGAAAAATTTTATTTCTCGAGGATTTTCATCAAAATTTTGATTTTTGGGGGGTGGTCACGAATTAACCTTCTTTTCGCTCTAGGACGCATATTTAAGGAGATATGGCCAATTTAAGTTTTTCATATGAAAAAATTGATTTTTCGAGGATTTTCACCAAAATTTTGATTTTTGGGGTGTGGTCACGAATTAACCTTCTTTTCGCTCTAGGACGCATAGTTAAGGAGATATGGCCAATTTAAGTTTTTCATATGAAAAAATTTGATTTTTCGAGGATTTTCATCAAAATTTTGATTTTTTGGGGGTGGTCACGAATTAACCTTCTTTTCGCTCTAGGACGCATATTTAAGGAGATATGGCCAATTTAAGTTTTTCATATGAAAAATTTGATTTTTCGAGGATTTTCATCAAAATTTTGATTTTTTGGGGGTGGTCACGAATTAAAGTCCTTTTCGCTCTAGGACGCATATTTAAGGAGATATGGCCAATTTAAGTTTTTCATATGAAAAATTTTATTTCTCGAGGATTTTCATCAAAATTTTGATTTTTGGGGGGTGGTCACGAATTAACCTTCTTTTCGCTCTAGGACGCATATTTAAGGAGATATGGCCAATTTAAGTTTTTCATATGAAAAAATTGATTTTTCGAGGATTTTCACCAAAATTTTGATTTTTGGGGTGTGGTCACGAATTAACCTTCTTTTCGCTCTAGGACGCATAGTTAAGGAGATATGGCCAATTTAAGTTTTTCATATGAAAAAATTTGATTTTTCGAGGATTTTCATCAAAATTTTGATTTTTTGGGGGTGGTCACGAATTAAAGTCCTTTTCGCTCTAGGACGCATATTTAAGGAGATATGGCCAATTTAAGTTTTTCATATGAAAAATTTGATTTTTTGAGGATTTTCATCAAAATTTTGATTTTTGGGGGGTGGTCACGAATTAACCTTCTTTTCGCTCTAGGACGCATATTTAAGGAGATATGGCCAATTTAAGTTTTTCATATGAAAAATGTGATTTTTCGAGGATTTTCACCAAAATTTTGATTTTTGGGGGGTGGTCACGAATTAACCTTCTTTTCGCTCTAGGACGCATATTTAAGGAGATATGGCCAATTTAAGTTTTTCATATGAAAAATTTGATTTTTCGAGGATTTTCATCAAAATTTTGATTTTTTGGGGGTGGTCACGAATTAAAGTCCTTTTCGCTCTAGGACGCATATTTAAGGAGATATGGCCAATTTAAGTTTTTCATATGAAAAATTTTATTTCTCGAGGATTTTCATCAAAATTTTGATTTTTGGGGGGTGGTCACGAATTAACCTTCTTTTCGCTCTAGGACGCATATTTAAGGAGATATGGCCAATTTAAGTTTTTCATATGAAAAAATTGATTTTTCGAGGATTTTCACCAAAATTTTGATTTTTGGGGTGTGGTCACGAATTAACCTTCTTTTCGCTCTAGGACGCATAGTTAAGGAGATATGGCCAATTTAAGTTTTTCATATGAAAAAATTTGATTTTTCGAGGATTTTCATCAAAATTTTGATTTTTTGGGGGGTGGTCACGAATTAACCTTCTTTTCGCTCTAGGACGCATATTTAAGGAGATATGGCCAATTTAAGTTTTTCATATGAAAAATTTGATTTTTCGAGGATTTTCATCAAAATTTTGATTTTTTGGGGGTGGTCACGAATTAAAGTCCTTTTCGCTCTAGGACGCATATTTAAGGAGATATGGCCAATTTAAGTTTTTCATATGAAAAATTTTATTTCTCGAGGATTTTCATCAAAATTTTGATTTTTGGGGGGTGGTCACGAATTAACCTTCTTTTCGCTCTAGGACGCATATTTAAGGAGATATGGCCAATTTAAGTTTTTCATATGAAAAAATTGATTTTTCGAGGATTTTCACCAAAATTTTGATTTTTGGGGTGTGGTCACGAATTAACCTTCTTTTCGCTCTAGGACGCATAGTTAAGGAGATATGGCCAATTTAAGTTTTTCATATGAAAAAATTTGCTTTTTCGAGGATTTTCATCAAAATTTTGATTTTTTGGGGGTGGTCACGAATTAACCTTCTTTTCGCTCTAGGACGCATATTTAAGGAGATATGGCCAATTTAAGTTTTTCATATGAAAAATTTGATTTTTTGAGAATTTTCATAAAAATTTTGATTTTTTGGGGATGGTCACGAATTAAAGTCCTTTTCGCTCTAGGACGCATATTTAAGGAGATATGGCCAATTTAAGTTTTTCATATGAAAAATTTGATTTTTCGAGGATTTTCATCAAAATTTTGATTTTTGGGGGGTGGTCACGAATTAACCTTCTTTTCGCTCTAGGACGCATATTTAAGGAGATATGGCCAATTTAAGTTTTTCATATGAAAAATTTGATTTTTCGAGGATTTTCATCAAAATTTTGATTTTTGGGGGGTGGTCACGAATTAAAGTCCTTTTTGCTCTAGGACGCATATTTAAGGAGATATGGCCAATTTAAGTTTTTCATATAAAAAATTTGATTTTTCGAGGATTTTCATCAAAATTTTGATTTTTTGGGGGTGGTCACGAATTAAAATCCTTTTCGCTCTAGGACGCATATTTAAGGAGATATGGCCAATTTAAGTTTTTAATATGAAAAATTTTATTTCTCGAGGATTTTCATCAAAATTTTGATTTTTGGGGGGTGATCACGAATTAACATTCTTTTCGCTCTAAGACGCATATTTAAGGAGATATGGCCAATTTAAGTTTTTCATATGAAAAATTTGATTTTTCGAGGATTTTCATTAAAATTTTGATTTTTGGGGGGTGGTCACGAATTAACCTTCTTTTCGCTCTAGGACGCATAGTTAAGGAGATATGGCCAATTTAAGTTTTTCATATGAAAAATTTGATTTTTCGAGGATTTTCATCAAAATTTTGATGGGGGGTGGTCACGAATTAACCTTCTTTTCGCTCTAGGACGCATATTTAAGGAGATATGGCCAATTTAAGTTTTTCATATGAAAAATGTGATTTTTCGAGGATTTTCATCAAAATTTTGATTTTTGGGGGGTGGTCACGAATTAACCTTCTTTTCGCTCTAGGACGCATATTTAAGGAGATATGGCCAATTTAAGTTTTTCATATGAAAAATTTGATTTTTCGAGGATTTTCATCAAAATTTTGATTTTTTGGGGGTGGTCACGAATTAAAGTCCTTTTCGCTCTAGGACGCATATTTAAGGAGATATGGCCAATTTAAGTTTTTCATATGAAAAATTTTATTTCTCGAGGATTTTCATCAAAATTTTGATTTTTGGGGGGTGGTCACGAATTAACCTTCTTTTCGCTCTAGGACGCATATTTAAGGAGATATGGCCAATTTAAGTTTTTCATATGAAAAATTTGATTTTTCGAGGATTTTCATCAAAATTTTGAATTTTGGGGGGTGGTCACGAATTAACCTTCTCTAGGACGCATATTTAAGGAGATATGGCCAATTTAAGTTTTTCATATGAAAAATTTGAATTTTTGAGAATTTTCATAAAATTTTTGATTTTTGGGGGGTGGTCACGAATTAACCTTCTTTTCGCTCTAGGACGCATATTTAAGGAGATATGGCCAATTTAAGTTTTTCATATGAAAAATTTGATTTTTCGAGGATTTTCATCAAAATTTTGATTTTTGGGGGGTGGTCACGAATTAACCTTCTTTTCGCTCTAGGACGCATATTTAAGGAGATATGGCCAATTTAAGTTTTTCATATGAAAAATTTGATTTTTCGAGGATTTTCATCAAAATTTTGATTTTTGGGGGGTGGTCACGAATTAAAGTCCTTTTCGCTCTAGGACGCATATTTAAGGAGATATGGCCAATTTAAGTTTTTCATATAAAAAATTTGATTTTTCGAGGATTTTCATCAAAATTTTGATTTTTTGGGGGTGGTCACGAATTAAAGTCCTTTTCGCTCTAGGACGCATATTTAAGGAGATATGGGCAATTTAAGTTTTTCATATGAAAAATTTGATTTTTCGAGGATTTTCATCAAAATCTTGATTTTTTGGGGGTGGTCACGAATTAAAGTCCTTTTCGCTCTAGGACGCATATTTAAGGAGATATGGCCAATTTAAGTTTTTCATATGAAAAATGTGATTTTTCGAGGATTTTCATCAAAATTTTGATTTTTGGGGGGTGGTCACGAATTAACCTTCTTTTCGCTCTAGGACGCATAGTTAAGGAGATATGGGCAATTTAAGTTTTTCATATGAAAAATTTTATTTCTCGAGGATTTTCATCAAAATTTTGATTTTTGGGGGGTGGTCACGAATTAAAGTCCTTTTCGCTCTAGGACGCATATTTAAGGAGATATGGCCAATTTAAGTTTTTCATGTGAAAAATTTGATTTTTTGAGGATTTTCACCAAAAGTTTGATTTTTGGGGTGTGGTCACGAATTAACCTTCTTTTCGCTCTAGGACGCATAGTTAAGGAGATATGGCCAATTTAAGTTTTTCATATGAACAAATTTGATTTTTCGAGGATTTTCATCAAAATTTTGATTTTTGGGGGGTGGTCACGAATTAAAGTCCTTTTCGCTCTAGGACGCATATTTAAGGAGATATGGCCAATTTAAGTTTTTCATGTGAAAAATTTGATTTTTTGAGGATTTTCATCAAAATTTTGATTTTTTGGGGGTGGTCAAGAATTAAAGTCCATTTCGCTCTAGGACGCATATTTAAGGAGATATGGCCAATTTAAGTTTTTCATATGAAAAATGTTATTTCTCGAGGATTTTCATCAAAATTTTGATTTTTGGGGGGTGGTCACGAATTAAAGTCCTTTTCGCTCTAGGACGCATATTTAAGGAGATATGGCCAATTTAAGTTTTTCATATAAAAAATTTGATTTTTCGAGGATTTTCATCAAAATTTTGATTTTTTGGGGGTGGTCACGAATTAAAGTCCTTTTCGCTCTAGGACGCATATTTAAGGAGATATGGGCAATTTAAGTTTTTCATATGAAAAATTTGATTTTTCGAGGATTTTCATCAAAATCTTGATTTTTTGGGGGTGGTCACGAATTAAAGTCCTTTTCGCTCTAGGACGCATATTTAAGGAGATATGGCCAATTTAAGTTTTTCATATGAAAAATGTGATTTTTCGAGGATTTTCATCAAAATTTTGATTTTTGGGGGGTGGTCACGAATTAACCTTCTTTTCGCTCTAGGACGCATAGTTAAGGAGATATGGGCAATTTAAGTTTTTCATATGAAAAATTTTATTTCTCGAGGATTTTCATCAAAATTTTGATTTTTGGGGGGTGGTCACGAATTAAAGTCCTTTTCGCTCTAGGACGCATATTTAAGGAGATATGGCCAATTTAAGTTTTTCATGTGAAAAATTTGATTTTTTGAGGATTTTCACCAAAAGTTTGATTTTTGGGGTGTGGTCACGAATTAACCTTCTTTTCGCTCTAGGACGCATAGTTAAGGAGATATGGCCAATTTAAGTTTTTCATATGAACAAATTTGATTTTTCGAGGATTTTCATCAAAATTTTGATTTTTGGGGGGTGGTCACGAATTAAAGTCCTTTTCGCTCTAGGACGCATATTTAAGGAGATATGGCCAATTTAAGTTTTTCATGTGAAAAATTTGATTTTTTGAGGATTTTCATCAAAATTTTGATTTTTTGGGGGTGGTCAAGAATTAAAGTCCATTTCGCTCTAGGACGCATATTTAAGGAGATATGGCCAATTTAAGTTTTTCATATGAAAAATGTTATTTCTCGAGGATTTTCATCAAAATTTTGATTTTTGGGGGGTGGTCACGAATTAACCTTCTTTTCGCTCTAGGACGCATATTTAAGGAGATATGGCCAATTTAAGTTTTTCATGTGAAAAATTTGATTTTTTGAGGATTTTCATCAAAATTTTGATTTTTGGGGGGTGGTCACGAATTAACCTTCTTTTCGCTCTAGGACGCATATTTAAGGAGATATGGCCAATTTAAGTTTTTCATATGAAAAATGTGATTTTTCGAGGATTTTCATCAAAATTTTGATTTTTTGGGGGTGGTCACGAATTAAAGTCCTTTTCGCTCTAGGACGCATATTTAAGGAGATATGGCCAATTTAAGTTTTTCATATGAAAAATTTTATTTCTCGAGGATTTTCATCAAAATTTTGATTTTTGGGGGGTGGTCACGAATTAACCTTCTTTTCGCTCTAGGACGCATATTTAAGGAGATATGGCCAATTTAAGTTTTTCATATGAAAAAATTGATTTTTCGAGGATTTTCACCAAAATTTTGATTTTTGGGGTGTGGTCACGAATTAACCTTCTTTTCGCTCTAGGACGCATAGTTAAGGAGATATGGCCAATTTAAGTTTTTCATATGAACAAATTTGATTTTTCGAGGATTTTCATCAAAATTTTGATTTTTTGGGGGTGGTCACGAATTAACCTTCTTTTCGCTCTAGGACGCATATTTAAGGAGATATGGCCAATTTAAGTTTTTCATATGAAAAATGTGATTTTTCGCGGATTTTCATCAAAATTTTGATTTTTTGGGGGTGGTCACGAATTAAAGTCCTTTTCGCTCTAGGACGCATATTTAAGGAGATATGGCCAATTTAAGTTTTTCATATGAAAAATTTTATTTCTCGAGGATTTTCATCAAAATTTTGATTTTTGGGGGGTGGTCACGAATTAACCTTCTTTTCGCTCTAGGACGCATATTTAAGGAGATATGGCCAATTTAAGTTTTTCATATGAAAAAATTGATTTTTCGAGGATTTTCACCAAAATTTTGATTTTTGGGGTGTGGTCACGAATTAACCTTCTTTTCGCTCTAGGACGCATAGTTAAGGAGATATGGCCAATTTAAGTTTTTCATATGAAAAATTAGATTTTTCGAGGATTTTCATCAAAATTTTGATTTTTTGGGGGTGGTCACGAATTAACCTTCTTTTCGCTCTAGGACGCATATTTAAGGAGATATGGCCAATTTAAGTTTTTCATATGAAAAAATTAGATTTTTCGAGGATTTTCATCAAAATTTTGATTTTTTGGGGGTGGTCACGAATTAACCTTCTTTTCGCTCTAGGACGCATATTTAAGGAGATATGGCCAATTTAAGTTTTTCATATGAAAAATTTGATTTTTCGAGGATTTTCATCAAAATTTTGATTTTTTGGGGGTGGTCACGAATTAAAGTCCTTTTCGCTCTAGGACGCATATTTAAGGAGATATGGCCAATTTAAGTTTTTCATATGAAAAATTTTATTTCTCGAGGATTTTCATCAAAATTTTGATTTTTGGGGGGTGGTCACGAATTAACCTTCTTTTCGCTCTAGGACGCATATTTAAGGAGATATGGCCAATTTAAGTTTTTCATATGAAAAAATTGATTTTTCGAGGATTTTCACCAAAATTTTGATTTTTGGGGTGTGGTCACGAATTAACCTTCTTTTCGCTCTAGGACGCATAGTTAAGGAGATATGGCCAATTTAAGTTTTTCATATGAAAAAATTTGATTTTTCGAGGATTTTCATCAAAATTTTGATTTTTTGGGGGTGGTCACGAATTAAAGTCCTTTTCGCTCTAGGACGCATATTTAAGGAGATATGGCCAATTTAAGTTTTTCATATGAAAAATTTGATTTTTTGAGGATTTTCATCAAAATTTTGATTTTTGGGGGGTGGTCACGAATTAACCTTCTTTTCGCTCTAGGACGCATATTTAAGGAGATATGGCCAATTTAAGTTTTTCATATGAAAAATGTGATTTTTCGAGGATTTTCACCAAAATTTTGATTTTTGGGGGGTGGTCACGAATTAACCTTCTTTTCGCTCTAGGACGCATATTTAAGGAGATATGGCCAATTTAAGTTTTTCATATGAAAAATTTGATTTTTCGAGGATTTTCATCAAAATTTTGATTTTTTGGGGGTGGTCACGAATTAAAGTCCTTTTCGCTCTAGGACGCATATTTAAGGAGATATGGCCAATTTAAGTTTTTCATATGAAAAATTTTATTTCTCGAGGATTTTCATCAAAATTTTGATTTTTGGGGGGTGGTCACGAATTAACCTTCTTTTCGCTCTAGGACGCATATTTAAGGAGATATGGCCAATTTAAGTTTTTCATATGAAAAAATTGATTTTTCGAGGATTTTCACCAAAATTTTGATTTTTGGGGTGTGGTCACGAATTAACCTTCTTTTCGCTCTAGGACGCATAGTTAAGGAGATATGGCCAATTTAAGTTTTTCATATGAAAAAATTTGATTTTTCGAGGATTTTCATCAAAATTTTGATTTTTTGGGGGGTGGTCACGAATTAACCTTCTTTTCGCTCTAGGACGCATATTTAAGGAGATATGGCCAATTTAAGTTTTTCATATGAAAAATTTGATTTTTCGAGGATTTTCATCAAAATTTTGATTTTTTGGGGGTGGTCACGAATTAAAGTCCTTTTCGCTCTAGGACGCATATTTAAGGAGATATGGCCAATTTAAGTTTTTCATATGAAAAATTTTATTTCTCGAGGATTTTCATCAAAATTTTGATTTTTGGGGGGTGGTCACGAATTAACCTTCTTTTCGCTCTAGGACGCATATTTAAGGAGATATGGCCAATTTAAGTTTTTCATATGAAAAAATTGATTTTTCGAGGATTTTCACCAAAATTTTGATTTTTGGGGTGTGGTCACGAATTAACCTTCTTTTCGCTCTAGGACGCATAGTTAAGGAGATATGGCCAATTTAAGTTTTTCATATGAAAAAATTTGCTTTTTCGAGGATTTTCATCAAAATTTTGATTTTTTGGGGGTGGTCACGAATTAACCTTCTTTTCGCTCTAGGACGCATATTTAAGGAGATATGGCCAATTTAAGTTTTTCATATGAAAAATTTGATTTTTTGAGAATTTTCATAAAAATTTTGATTTTTTGGGGATGGTCACGAATTAAAGTCCTTTTCGCTCTAGGACGCATATTTAAGGAGATATGGCCAATTTAAGTTTTTCATATGAAAAATTTGATTTTTCGAGGATTTTCATCAAAATTTTGATTTTTGGGGGGTGGTCACGAATTAACCTTCTTTTCGCTCTAGGACGCATATTTAAGGAGATATGGCCAATTTAAGTTTTTCATATGAAAAATTTGATTTTTCGAGGATTTTCATCAAAATTTTGATTTTTGGGGGGTGGTCACGAATTAAAGTCCTTTTTGCTCTAGGACGCATATTTAAGGAGATATGGCCAATTTAAGTTTTTCATATAAAAAATTTGATTTTTCGAGGATTTTCATCAAAATTTTGATTTTTTGGGGGTGGTCACGAATTAAAATCCTTTTCGCTCTAGGACGCATATTTAAGGAGATATGGCCAATTTAAGTTTTTAATATGAAAAATTTTATTTCTCGAGGATTTTCATCAAAATTTTGATTTTTGGGGGGTGATCACGAATTAACATTCTTTTCGCTCTAAGACGCATATTTAAGGAGATATGGCCAATTTAAGTTTTTCATATGAAAAATTTGATTTTTCGAGGATTTTCATTAAAATTTTGATTTTTGGGGGGTGGTCACGAATTAACCTTCTTTTCGCTCTAGGACGCATAGTTAAGGAGATATGGCCAATTTAAGTTTTTCATATGAAAAATTTGATTTTTCGAGGATTTTCATCAAAATTTTGATGGGGGGTGGTCACGAATTAACCTTCTTTTCGCTCTAGGACGCATATTTAAGGAGATATGGCCAATTTAAGTTTTTCATATGAAAAATGTGATTTTTCGAGGATTTTCATCAAAATTTTGATTTTTGGGGGGTGGTCACGAATTAACCTTCTTTTCGCTCTAGGACGCATATTTAAGGAGATATGGCCAATTTAAGTTTTTCATATGAAAAATTTGATTTTTCGAGGATTTTCATCAAAATTTTGATTTTTTGGGGGTGGTCACGAATTAAAGTCCTTTTCGCTCTAGGACGCATATTTAAGGAGATATGGCCAATTTAAGTTTTTCATATGAAAAATTTTATTTCTCGAGGATTTTCATCAAAATTTTGATTTTTGGGGGGTGGTCACGAATTAACCTTCTTTTCGCTCTAGGACGCATATTTAAGGAGATATGGCCAATTTAAGTTTTTCATATGAAAAATTTGATTTTTCGAGGATTTTCATCAAAATTTTGAATTTTGGGGGGTGGTCACGAATTAACCTTCTCTAGGACGCATATTTAAGGAGATATGGCCAATTTAAGTTTTTCATATGAAAAATTTGAATTTTTGAGAATTTTCATAAAATTTTTGATTTTTGGGGGGTGGTCACGAATTAACCTTCTTTTCGCTCTAGGACGCATATTTAAGGAGATATGGCCAATTTAAGTTTTTCATATGAAAAATTTGATTTTTCGAGGATTTTCATCAAAATTTTGATTTTTGGGGGGTGGTCACGAATTAACCTTCTTTTCGCTCTAGGACGCATATTTAAGGAGATATGGCCAATTTAAGTTTTTCATATGAAAAATTTGATTTTTCGAGGATTTTCATCAAAATTTTGATTTTTGGGGGGTGGTCACGAATTAAAGTCCTTTTCGCTCTAGGACGCATATTTAAGGAGATATGGCCAATTTAAGTTTTTCATATAAAAAATTTGATTTTTCGAGGATTTTCATCAAAATTTTGATTTTTTGGGGGTGGTCACGAATTAAAGTCCTTTTCGCTCTAGGACGCATATTTAAGGAGATATGGGCAATTTAAGTTTTTCATATGAAAAATTTGATTTTTCGAGGATTTTCATCAAAATCTTGATTTTTTGGGGGTGGTCACGAATTAAAGTCCTTTTCGCTCTAGGACGCATATTTAAGGAGATATGGCCAATTTAAGTTTTTCATATGAAAAATGTGATTTTTCGAGGATTTTCATCAAAATTTTGATTTTTGGGGGGTGGTCACGAATTAACCTTCTTTTCGCTCTAGGACGCATAGTTAAGGAGATATGGGCAATTTAAGTTTTTCATATGAAAAATTTTATTTCTCGAGGATTTTCATCAAAATTTTGATTTTTGGGGGGTGGTCACGAATTAAAGTCCTTTCGCTCTAGGACGCATATTTAAGGAGATATGGCCAATTTAAGTTTTTCATGTGAAAAATTTGATTTTTTGAGGATTTTCACCAAAAGTTTGATTTTTGGGGTGTGGTCACGAATTAACCTTCTTTTCGCTCTAGGACGCATAGTTAAGGAGATATGGCCAATTTAAGTTTTTCATATGAACAAATTTGATTTTTCGAGGATTTTCATCAAAATTTTGATTTTTGGGGGGTGGTCACGAATTAAAGTCCTTTTCGCTCTAGGACGCATATTTAAGGAGATATGGCCAATTTAAGTTTTTCATGTGAAAAATTTGATTTTTTGAGGATTTTCATCAAAATTTTGATTTTTTGGGGGTGGTCAAGAATTAAAGTCCATTTCGCTCTAGGACGCATATTTAAGGAGATATGGCCAATTTAAGTTTTTCATATGAAAAATGTTATTTCTCGAGGATTTTCATCAAAATTTTGATTTTTGGGGGGTGGTCACGAATTAACCTTCTTTTCGCTCTAGGACGCATATTTAAGGAGATATGGCCAATTTAAGTTTTTCATGTGAAAAATTTGATTTTTTGAGGATTTTCATCAAAATTTTGATTTTTGGGGGGTGGTCACGAATTAACCTTCTTTTCGCTCTAGGACGCATATTTAAGGAGATATGGCCAATTTAAGTTTTTCATATGAAAAATGTGATTTTTCGAGGATTTTCATCAAAATTTTGATTTTTTGGGGGTGGTCACGAATTAAAGTCCTTTTCGCTCTAGGACGCATATTTAAGGAGATATGGCCAATTTAAGTTTTTCATATGAAAAATTTTATTTCTCGAGGATTTTCATCAAAATTTTGATTTTTGGGGGGTGGTCACGAATTAACCTTCTTTTCGCTCTAGGACGCATATTTAAGGAGATATGGCCAATTTAAGTTTTTCATATGAAAAAATTGATTTTTCGAGGATTTTCACCAAAATTTTGATTTTTGGGGTGTGGTCACGAATTAACCTTCTTTTCGCTCTAGGACGCATAGTTAAGGAGATATGGCCAATTTAAGTTTTTCATATGAACAAATTTGATTTTTCGAGGATTTTCATCAAAATTTTGATTTTTTGGGGGTGGTCACGAATTAACCTTCTTTTCGCTCTAGGACGCATATTTAAGGAGATATGGCCAATTTAAGTTTTTCATATGAAAAATGTGATTTTTCGCGGATTTTCATCAAAATTTTGATTTTTTGGGGGTGGTCACGAATTAAAGTCCTTTTCGCTCTAGGACGCATATTTAAGGAGATATGGCCAATTTAAGTTTTTCATATGAAAAATTTTATTTCTCGAGGATTTTCATCAAAATTTTGATTTTTGGGGGGTGGTCACGAATTAACCTTCTTTTCGCTCTAGGACGCATATTTAAGGAGATATGGCCAATTTAAGTTTTTCATATGAAAAAATTGATTTTTCGAGGATTTTCACCAAAATTTTGATTTTTGGGGTGTGGTCACGAATTAACCTTCTTTTCGCTCTAGGACGCATAGTTAAGGAGATATGGCCAATTTAAGTTTTTCATATGAAAAAATTAGATTTTTCGAGGATTTTCATCAAAATTTTGATTTTTTGGGGGTGGTCACGAATTAACCTTCTTTTCGCTCTAGGACGCATATTTAAGGAGATATGGCCAATTTAAGTTTTTCATGTGAAAAATTTGATTTTTTGAGAAATTTCATAAAAATTTTGATTTTTTGGGGATGGTCACGAATTAAAGTCCTTTTCGCTCTAGGACGCATATTTAAGGAGATATGGCCAATTTAAGTTTTTCATATGAAAAATTTTATTTCTCGAGGATTTTCATCAAAATTTTGATTTTTGGGGGGTGGTCACGAATTAACCTTCTTTTCGCTCTAGGACGCATATTTAAGGAGATATGGCCAATTTAAGTTTTTCATATGAAAAAATTGATTTTTCGAGGATTTTCACCAAAATTTTGATTTTTGGGGTGTGGTCACGAATTAACCTTCTTTTCGCTCTAGGACGCATAGTTAAGGAGATATAGCCAATTTAAGTTTTTCATATGAAAAAATTTGATTTTTCGAGGATTTTCATCAAAATTTTGATTTTTTGGGGGTGGTCACGAATTAACCTTCTTTTCGCTCTAGGACGCATATTTAAGGAGATATGGCCAATTTAAGTTTTTCATATGAAAAATTTGATTTTTCGAGGATTTTCATCAAAATTTTGATTTTTTGGGGGTGGTCACGAATTAAAGTCCTTTTCGCTCTAGGACGCATATTTAAGGAGATATGGCCAATTTAAGTTTTTCATATGAAAAATTTTATTTCTCGAGGATTTTCATCAAAATTTTGATTTTTGGGGGGTGGTCACGAATTAACCTTCTTTTCGCTCTAGGACGCATATTTAAGGAGATATGGCCAATTTAAGTTTTTCATATGAAAAAATTGATTTTTCGAGGATTTTCACCAAAATTTTGATTTTTGGGGTGTGGTCACGAATTAACCTTCTTTTCGCTCTAGGACGCATAGTTAAGGAGATATGGCCAATTTAAGTTTTTCATATGAAAAAATTTGATTTTTCGAGGATTTTCATCAAAATTTTGATTTTTTGGGGGTGGTCACGAATTAACCTTCTTTTCGCTCTAGGACGCATATTTAAGGAGATATGGCCAATTTAAGTTTTTCATGTGAAAAATTTGATTTTTTGAGAATTTTCATAAAAATTTTGATTTTTTGGGGATGGTCACGAATTAAAGTCCTTTTCGCTCTAGGACGCATATTTAAGGAGATATGGCCAATTTAAGTTTTTCATATGAAAAATTTGATTTTTTGAGGATTTTCATCAAAATTTTGATTTTTGGGGGGTGGTCACGAATTAACCTTCTTTTCGCTCTAGGACGCATATTTAAGGAGATATGGCCAATTTAAGTTTTTCATATGAAAAATTTGATTTTTCGAGGATTTTCATCAAAATTTTGATTTTTGGGGGGTGGTCACGAATTAAAGTCCTTTTTGCTCTAGGACGCATATTTAAGGAGATATGGCCAATTTAAGTTTTTCATATAAAAAATTTGATTTTTCGAGGATTTTCATCAAAATTTTGATTTTTTGGGGGTGGTCACGAATTAAAATCCTTTTCGCTCTAGGACGCATATTTAAGGAGATATGGCCAATTTAAGTTTTTAATATGAAAAATTTTATTTCTCGAGGATTTTCATCAAAATTTTGATTTTTGGGGGGTGATCACGAATTAACATTCTTTTCGCTCTAAGACGCATATTTAAGGAGATATGGCCAATTTAAGTTTTTCATATGAAAAATTTGATTTTTCGAGGATTTTCATTAAAATTTTGATTTTTGGGGGGTGGTCACGAATTAACCTTCTTTTCGCTCTAGGACGCATAGTTAAGGAGATATGGCCAATTTAAGTTTTTCATATGAAAAATTTGATTTTTCGAGGATTTTCATCAAAATTTTGATGGGGGGTGGTCACGAATTAACCTTCTTTTCGCTCTAGGACGCATATTTAAGGAGATATGGCCAATTTAAGTTTTTCATATGAAAAATGTGATTTTTCGAGGATTTTCATCAAAATTTTGATTTTTGGGGGGTGGTCACGAATTAACCTTCTTTTCGCTCTAGGACGCATATTTAAGGAGATATGGCCAATTTAAGTTTTTCATATGAAAAATTTGATTTTTCGAGGATTTTCATCAAAATTTTGATTTTTTGGGGGTGGTCACGAATTAAAGTCCTTTTCGCTCTAGGACGCATATTTAAGGAGATATGGGCAATTTAAGTTTTTCATACGAAAAAATTGATTTTTCGAGGATTTTCATCAAAATTTTGATTTTTTGGGGGTGGTCACGAATTAAAGTCCTTTTCGCACTAGGACGCATATTTAAGGAGATATGGCCAATTTAAGTTTTTCATATGAAAAATGTGATTTTTCGAGGATTTTCATCAAAATTTTGAATTTTGGGGGGTGGTCACGAATTAACCTTATTTTCGCTCTAGGACGCATGTTTAAGGAGATATGGCCAATTTAAGTTTTTCATATGAAAAATTTGATTTTTCGAGGATTTTCATCAAAATTTTGATTTTTGGGGGGTGGTCACGAATTAAAGTCCTTTTCGCTCTAGGACGCATATTTAAGGAGATATGGCCAATTTAAGTTTTTCATATAAAAAATTTGATTTTTCGAGGATTTTCATCAAAATTTTGATTTTTTGGGGGTGGTCACGAATTAAAGTCCTTTTCGCTCTAGGACGCATATTTAAGGAGATATGGGCAATTTAAGTTTTTCATACGAAAAAATTGATTTTTCGAGGATTTTCATCAAAATTTTGATTTTTTGGGGGTGGTCACGAATTAAAGTCCTTTTCGCACTAGGACGCATATTTAAGGAGATATGGCAAATTTAAGTTTATCATGTGAAAAATTTGATTTTTTGAGGATTTTCATCAAAATTTTGATTTTTGGGGGGTGGTCACGAATTAACCTTCTTTTCGCTCTAGGACGCATATTTAAGGAGATATGGCCAATTTAAGTTTTTCATATAAAAAATTTGATTTTTCGAGGATTTTCATCAAAATTTTGATTTTTTGGGGGTGGTCACGAAATAAAGTCCTTTGCGCTCTAGGACGCATATTTAAGGAGATATGGCCAATTTAAGTTTTTCATATGAAAAATTTGATTTTTCGAGGATTTTCATCAAAATTTTGATGGGGGTGGTCACGAATTAACCTTCTTTTCGCTCTAGGACGCATATTTAAGGAGATATGGCCAATTTAAGTTTTTCATATGAAAAAATTGATTTTTCGAGGATTTTCACCAAAATTTTGATTTTTGGGGTGTGGTCACGAATTAACCTTCTTTTCGCTCTAGGACGCATATTTAAGGAGATATGGCCAATTTAAGTTTTTCATATGAAAAATTTGATTTTTCGAGGATTTTCATTAAAATTTTGATTTTTGGGGGGTGGTCACGAATTAACCTTCTTTTCGCTCTAGGACGCATAGTTAAGGAGATATGGCCAATTTAAGTTTTTCATATGAAAAATTTGATTTTTCGAGGATTTTCATCAAAATTTTGATGAGGGGTTGGTCACGAATTAACCTTCTTTTCGCTCTAGGACGCATATTTAAGGAGATATGGCCAATTTAAGTTTTTCATATGAAAAATGTGATTTTTCGAGGATTTTCATAAAAATTTTGATTTTTGGGGGGTGGTCACGAATTAACCTTCTTTTCGCTCTAGGACGCATATTTAAGGAGATATGGCCAATTTAAGTTTTTCATATGAAAAATTTGATTTTTCGAGGATTTTCACCAAAATTTTAATTTTTGGGGGGTGGTCACGAATTAACCTTCTTTTCGCTCTAGGACGCATATTTAAGGAGATATGGCCAATTTAAGTTTTTCATACGAAAAAATTGATTTTTCGAGGATTTTCATCAAAATTTTGATTTTTTGGGGGTGGTCACGAATTAAAGTCCTTTTCGCTCTAGGACGCATATTTAAGGAGATATGGCCAATTTAAGTTTTTCATATAAAAAATTTGATTTTTCGAGGATTTTCATCAAAATTTTGATTTTTTGGGGGTGGTCACGAATTAACCTTCTTTTCGCTCTAGGACGCATATTTAAGGAGATATGGCCAATTTAAGTTTTTCATATGAAAAATTTGATTTTTCGAGGATTTTCATCAAAATCTTGAATTTTGGGGGGTGGTCACGAATTAACCTTCTTTTCGCTCTAGGACGCATATTTAAGGAGATATGGCCAATTTAAGTTTTTCATATGAAAAATTTGATTTTTCGAGGATTTTCATCAAAATTTTGAATTTTGGGGGGTGGTCACGAATTAACCTTCTTTTCGCTCTAGGACGCATATTTAAGGAGATATGGCCAATTTAAGTTTTTCATATGAAAAAATTGATTTTTCGAGGATTTTCACCAAAATTTTGATTTTTGGGGTGTGGTCACGAATTAACCTTCTTTTCGCTCTAGGACGCATAGTTAAGGAGATATGGCCAATTTAAGTTTTTCATATGAAAAAATTTGATTTTTCGAGGATTTTCATCAAAATTTTGATTTTTTGGGGGGTGGTCACGAATTAACCTTCTTTTCGCTCTAGGACGCATATTTAAGGAGATATGGCCAATTTAAGTTTTTCATATGAAAAATTTGATTTTTCGAGGATTTTCATCAAAATTTTGATTTTTTGGGGGTGGTCACGAATTAAAGTCCTTTTCGCTCTAGGACGCATATTTAAGGAGATATGGCCAATTTAAGTTTTTCATATGAAAAATTTTATTTCTCGAGGATTTTCATCAAAATTTTGATTTTTGGGGGGTGGTCACGAATTAACCTTCTTTTCGCTCTAGGACGCATATTTAAGGAGATATGGCCAATTTAAGTTTTTCATATGAAAAAATTGATTTTTCGAGGATTTTCACCAAAATTTTGATTTTTGGGGTGTGGTCACGAATTAACCTTCTTTTCGCTCTAGGACGCATAGTTAAGGAGATATGGCCAATTTAAGTTTTTCATATGAAAAAATTTGATTTTTCGAGGATTTTCATCAAAATTTTGATTTTTTGGGGGTGGTCACGAATTAACCTTCTTTTCGCTCTAGGACGCATATTTAAGGAGATATGGCCAATTTAAGTTTTTCATATGAAAAATTTGATTTTTTGAGAATTTTCATAAAAATTTTGATTTTTTGGGGATGGTCACGAATTAAAGTCCTTTTCGCTCTAGGACGCATATTTAAGGAGATATGGCCAATTTAAGTTTTTCATATGAAAAATTTGATTTTTCGAGGATTTTCATCAAAATTTTGATTTTTGGGGGGTGGTCACGAATTAACCTTCTTTTCGCTCTAGGACGCATATTTAAGGAGATATGGCCAATTTAAGTTTTTCATATGAAAAATTTGATTTTTCGAGGATTTTCATCAAAATTTTGATTTTTGGGGGGTGGTCACGAATTAAAGTCCTTTTTGCTCTAGGACGCATATTTAAGGAGATATGGCCAATTTAAGTTTTTCATATAAAAAATTTGATTTTTCGAGGATTTTCATCAAAATTTTGATTTTTTGGGGGGTGGTCACGAATTAACCTTCTTTTCGCTCTAGGACGCATATTTAAGGAGATATGGCCAATTTAAGTTTTTCATATGAAAAATTTGATTTTTCGAGGATTTTCATCAAAATTTTGATGGGGGGTGGTCACGAATTAACCTTCTTTTCGCTCTAGGACGCATATTTAAGGAGATATGGCCAATTTAAGTTTTTCATATGAAAAAATTGATTTTTCGAGGATTTTCACCAAAATTTTGATTTTTGGGGTGTGGTCACGAATTAACCTTCTTTTCGCTCTAGGACGCATAGTTAAGGAGATATGGCCAATTTAAGTTTTTCATATGAAAAAATTTGATTTTTCGAGGATTTTCATCAAAATTTTGATTTTTTGGGGGGTGGTCACGAATTAACCTTCTTTTCGCTCTAGGACGCATATTTAAGGAGATATGGCCAATTTAAGTTTTTCATATGAAAAAATTGATTTTTCGAGGATTTTCACCAAAATTTTGATTTTTGGGGTGTGGTCACGAATTAACCTTCTTTTCGCTCTAGGACGCATAGTTAAGGAGATATGGCCAATTTAAGTTTTTCATATGAAAAAATTTGATTTTTCGAGGATTTTCATCAAAATTTTGATTTTTTGGGGGTGGTCACGAATTAACCTTCTTTTCGCTCTAGGACGCATATTTAAGGAGATATGGCCAATTTAAGTTTTTCATATGAAAAATTTGATTTTTTGAGAATTTTCATAAAAATTTTGATTTTTTGGGGATGGTCACGAATTAAAGTCCTTTTCGCTCTAGGACGCATATTTAAGGAGATATGGCCAATTTAAGTTTTTCATATGAAAAATTTGATTTTTCGAGGATTTTCATCAAAATTTTGATTTTTGGGGGGTGGTCACGAATTAACCTTCTTTTCGCTCTAGGACGCATATTTAAGGAGATATGGCCAATTTAAGTTTTTCATATGAAAAATTTGATTTTTCGAGGATTTTCATCAAAATTTTGATTTTTGGGGGGTGGTCACGAATTAAAGTCCTTTTTGCTCTAGGACGCATATTTAAGGAGATATGGCCAATTTAAGTTTTTCATATAAAAAATTTGATTTTTCGAGGATTTTCATCAAAATTTTGATTTTTTGGGGGTGGTCACGAATTAAAATCCTTTTCGCTCTAGGACGCATATTTAAGGAGATATGGCCAATTTAAGTTTTTAATATGAAAAATTTTATTTCTCGAGGATTTTCATCAAAATTTTGATTTTTGGGGGGTGATCACGAATTAACATTCTTTTCGCTCTAAGACGCATATTTAAGGAGATATGGCCAATTTAAGTTTTTCATATGAAAAAATTGATTTTTCGAGGATTTTCACCAAAATTGTGATTTTTGGGGTGTGGTCACGAATTAACCTTCTTTTCGCTCTAGGACGCATATTTAAGGAGATATGGCCAATTTAAGTTTTTCATATGAAAAATTTGATTTTTCGAGGATTTTCATTAAAATTTTGATTTTTGGGGGGTGGTCACGAATTAACCTTCTTTTCCCTCTAGGACGCATAGTTAAGGAGATATGGCCAATTTAAGTTTTTCATATGAAAAATTTGATTTTTCGAGGATTTTCATCAAAATTTTGATGGGGGGTGGTCACGAATTAACCTTCTTTTCGCTCTAGGACGCATATTTAAGGAGATATGGCCAATTTAAGTTTTTCATATGAAAAATGTGATTTTTCGAGGATTTTCATCAAAATTTTGATTTTTGGGGGGTGGTCACGAATTAACCTTCTTTTCGCTCTAGGACGCATATTTAAGGAGATATGGCCAATTTAAGTTTTTCATATGAAAAATTTGATTTTTCGAGGATTTTCATCAAAATTTTGATTTTTTGGGGGTGGTCACGAATTAAAGTCCTTTTCGCTCTAGGACGCATATTTAAGGAGATATGGGCAATTTAAGTTTTTCATACGAAAAAATTGATTTTTCGAGGATTTTCATCAAAATTTTGATTTTTTGGGGGTGGTCACGAATTAAAGTCCTTTTCGCACTAGGACGCATATTTAAGGAGATATGGCCAATTTAAGTTTTTCATATGAAAAATGTGATTTTTCGAGGATTTTCATCAAAATTTTGAATTTTGGGGGGTGGTCACGAATTAACCTTATTTTCGCTCTAGGACGCATGTTTAAGGAGATATGGCCAATTTAAGTTTTTCATATGAAAAATTTGATTTTTCGAGGATTTTCATCAAAATTTTGATTTTTGGGGGGTGGTCACGAATTAAAGTCCTTTTCGCTCTAGGACGCATATTTAAGGAGATATGGCCAATTTAAGTTTTTCATATAAAAAATTTGATTTTTCGAGGATTTTCATCAAAATTTTGATTTTTTGGGGGTGGTCACGAATTAAAGTCCTTTTCGCTCTAGGACGCATATTTAAGGAGATATGGGCAATTTAAGTTTTTCATATGAAAAATGTGATTTTTCGAGGATTTTCATCAAAATTTTGATTTTTTGGGGGTGGTCACGAATTAAAGTCCTTTTCGCACTAGGACGCATATTTAAGGAGATATGGCAAATTTAAGTTTATCATGTGAAAAATTTGATTTTTTGAGGATTTTCATCAAAATTTTGATTTTTGGGGGGTGGTCACGAATTAACCTTCTTTTCGCTCTAGGACGCATATTTAAGGAGATATGGCCAATTTAAGTTTTTCATATAAAAAATTTGATTTTTCGAGGATTTTCATCAAAATTTTGATTTTTTGGGGGTGGTCACGAAATAAAGTCCTTTGCGCTCTAGGACGCATATTTAAGGAGATATGGCCAATTTAAGTTTTTCATATGAAAAATTTGATTTTTCGAGGATTTTCATCAAAATTTTGATGGGGGTGGTCACGAATTAACCTTCTTTTCGCTCTAGGACGCATATTTAAGGAGATATGGCCAATTTAAGTTTTTCATATGAAAAAATTGATTTTTCGAGGATTTTCACCAAAATTTTGATTTTTGGGGTGTGGTCACGAATTAACCTTCTTTTCGCTCTAGGACGCATATTTAAGGAGATATGGCCAATTTAAGTTTTTCATATGAAAAATTTGATTTTTCGAGGATTTTCATTAAAATTTTGATTTTTGGGGGGTGGTCACGAATTAACCTTCTTTTCGCTCTAGGACGCATAGTTAAGGAGATATGGCCAATTTAAGTTTTTCATATGAAAAATTTGATTTTTCGAGGATTTTCATCAAAATTTTGATGAGGGGTTGGTCACGAATTAACCTTCTTTTCGCTCTAGGACGCATATTTAAGGAGATATGGCCAATTTAAGTTTTTCATATGAAAAATTTGATTTTTCGAGGATTTTCACCAAAATTTTAATTTTTGGGGGGTGGTCACGAATTAACCTTCTTTTCGCTCTAGGACGCATATTTAAGGAGATATGGCCAATTTAAGTTTTTCATACGAAAAATTTGATTTTTCGAGGATTTTCATCAAAATTTTGATTTTTTGGGGGTGGTCACGAATTAAAGTCCTTTTCGCTCTAGGACGCATATTTAAGGAGATATGGCCAATTTAAGTTTTTCATATAAAAAATTTGATTTTTCGAGGATTTTCATCAAAATTTTGATTTTTTGGGGGTGGTCACGAATTAAAGTCCTTTTCGCTCTAGGACGCATATTTAAGGAGATATGGGCAATTTAAGTTTTTCATACGAAAAAATTGATTTTTCGAGGATTTTCATCAAAATTTTGATTTTTTGGGGGTGGTCACGAATTAAAGTCCTTTTCGCACTAGGACGCATATTTAAGGAGATATGGCCAATTTAAGTTTTTCATATGAAAAATGTGATTTTTCGAGGATTTTCATCAAAATTTTGATTTTTGGGGGGTGGTCACGAATTAACCTTCTTTTCGCTCTAGGACGCATATTTAAGGAGATATGGCCAATTTAAGTTTTTCATACGAAAAATTTGATTTTTCGAGGATTTTCATCAAAATTTTGATTTTTTGGGGGTGGTCACGAATTAAAGTCCTTTTCGCTCTAGGACGCATATTTAAGGAGATATGGCCAATTTAAGTTTTTCATATGAAAAATTTGATTTTTCGAGGATTTTCATCAAAATTTTGAATTTTGGGGGGTGGTCACGAATTAACCTTCTTTTCGCTCTAGGACGCATATTTAAGGAGATATGGCCAATTTAAGTTTTTCATATGAAAAATTTGATTTTTCGAGGATTTTCATCAAAATTTTGATTTTTGGGGGGTGGTCACGAATTAACCTTCTTTTCGCTCTAGGACGCATATTTAAGGAGATATGGCCAATTTAAGTTTTTCATATGAAAAATTTGATTTTTCGAGGATTTTCATCAAAATTTTGATTTTTGGGGGGTGGTCACGAATTAAAGTCCTTTTCGCTCTAGGACGCATATTTAAGGAGATATGGCCAATTTAAGTTTTTCATATGAAAAATTTGATTTTTCGAGGATTTTCATCAAAATTTTGATGGGGGTGGTCACGAATTAACCTTCTTTTCGCTCTAGGACGCATAGTTAAGGAGATATGGCCAATTTAAGTTTTTCATATGAAAAATGTGATTTTTCGAGGATTTTCACCAAAATTTTGATTTTTGGGGGGTGGTCACGAATTAACCTTCTTTTCGCTCTAGGACGCATATTTAAGGAGATATGGCCAATTTAAGTTTTTCATATGAAAAATTTGATTTCTCGAGGATTTTCATCAAAATTTTGATTTTTGGGGGGTGGTCACGAATTAACCTTCTTTTCGCTCTAGGACGCATATTTAAGGAGATATGGCCAATTTAAGTTTTTCATATGAAAAATTTGATTTTTCGAGGATTTTCATCAAAATTTTGATTTTTGGGGGGTGGTCACGAATTAACCTTCTTTTCGCTCTAGGACGCATATTTAAGGAGATATGGCCAATTTAAGTTTTTCATATGAAAAAATTGATTTTTCGAGGATTTTCACCAAAATTTTGATTTTTGGGGTGTGGTCACGAATTAACCTTCTTTTCGCTCTAGGACGCATATTTAAGGAGATATGGCCAATTTAAGTTTTTCATATGAAAAATTTGATTTCTCGAGGATTTTCATCAAAATTTTGATTTTTGGGGGGTGGTCACGAATTAACCTTCTTTTCGCTCTAGGACGCATATTTAAGGAGATATGGCCAATTTAAGTTTTTCATATGAAAAATTTGATTTTTCGAGGATTTTCATTAAAATTTTGATTTTTGGGGGGTGGTCATGAATTAACCTTCTTTTCGCTCTAGGACGCATAGTTAAGGAGATATGGCCAATTTAAGTTTTCATATGAAAAATTTGAGTTTTCGAGGATTTTCATCAAAATTTTGATTTTTTGGGGGTGGTCACGAATTAAAGTCCTTTTCGCTCTAGGACGCATATTTAAGGAGATATGGCCAATTTACGTTTTTCATATGAAAAATTTGATTTTTCGAGGATTTTCATCAAAATTTTGATTTTTGGGGGGTGGTCACGAATTAACCTTCTTTTCGCTCTAGGACGCATATTTAAGGAGATATGGCCAATTTAAGTTTTTCATATGAAAAATTTGATTTTTCGAGGATTTTCATCAAAATCTTGAATTTTGGGGGGTGGTCACGAATTAACCTTCTTTTCGCTCTAGGACGCATATTTAAGGAGATATGGCCAATTTAAGTTTTTCATATGAAAAATTTGATTTTTCGAGGATTTTCATCAAAATTTTGAATTTTGGGGGGTGGTCACGAATTAACCTTCTTTTCGCTCTAGGACGCATATTTAAGGAGATATGGCCAATTTAAGTTTTTCATATGAAAAATTTGATTTTTCGAGGATTTTCATCAAAATTTTGATTTTTGGGGGGTGGTCACGAATTAACCTTCTTTTCGCTCTAGGACGCATAGTTAAGGAGATATGGCCAATTTAAGTTTTTCATATGAAAAATTTTATTTCTCGAGGATTTTCATCAAAATTTTGATTTTTGGGGGGTGGTCACGAATTAACCTTCTTTTCGCTCTAGGACGCATATTTAAGGAGATATGGCCAATTTAAGTTTTTCATATAAAAAATTTGATTTTTCGAGGATTTTCATCAAAATTTTGATTTTTTGGGGGTGGTCACGAATTAAAGTCCTTTTCGTTCTAGGACGCATATTTAAGGAGATATGGCCAATTTAAGTTTTTCATATGAAAAAATTGATTTTTCGAGGATTTTCACCAAAATTTTGATTTTTGGGGGGTGGTCACGAATTAACCTTCTTTTCGCTCTAGGACGCATGTTTAAGGAGATATGGCCAATTTAAGTTTTTCATATGAAAAATTTGATTTTTCGAGGATTTTCATCAAAATTTTGATTTTTGGGGGGTGGTCACGAATTAACCTTCTTTTCGCTCTAGGACGCATATTTAAGGAGATATGGCCAATTTAAGTTTTTCATATGAAAAATTTGATTTTTCGAGGATTTTCATCAAAATTTTGATTTTTGGGGGGTGGTCACGAATTAAAGTCCTTTTCGCTCTAGGACGCATATTTAAGGAGATATGGCCAATTTAAGTTTTTCATATGAAAAATGTGATTTTTCGAGGATTTTCATCAAAATTTTGATTTTTGGGGGGTGGTCACGAATTAACCTTCTTTTCGCTCTAGGACGCATATTTAAGGAGATATGGCCAATTTAAGTTTTTCATGTGAAAAATTTGATTTTTTGAGGATTTTCATCAAAATTTTGATTTTTGGGGGGTGGTCACGAATTAACCTTCTTTTCGCTCTAGGACGCATATTTAAGGAGATATGGCCAATTTAAGTTTTTCATATAAAAAATTTGATTTTTCGAGGATTTTCATCAAAATTTTGATTTTTTGGGGGTGGTCACGAAATAAAGTCCTTTGCGCTCTAGGACGCATATTTAAGGAGATATGGCCAATTTAAGTTTTTCATATGAAAAATTTGATTTTTCGAGGATTTTCATCAAAATTTTGATGGGGGTGGTCACGAATTAACCTTCTTTTCGCTCTAGGACGCATAGTTAAGGAGATATGGCCAATTTAAGTTTTTCATATGAAAAATGTGATTTTCGAGGATTTTCACCAAAATTTTGATTTTTGGGGGGTGGTCACGAATTAACCTTCTTTTCGCTCTAGGACGCATAGTTAAGGAGATATGGCCAATTTAAGTTTTTCATATGAAAAATTTGAGTTTTCGAGGATTTTCATCAAAATTTTGATTTTTTGGGGGTGGTCACGAATTAAAGTCCTTTTCGCTCTAGGACGCATATTTAAGGAGATATGGCCAATTTACGTTTTTCATATGAAAAATTTGATTTTTCGAGGATTTTCATCAAAATTTTGATTTTTGGGGGGTGGTCACGAATTAACCTTCTTTTCGCTCTAGGACGCATATTTAAGGAGATATGGCCAATTTAAGTTTTTCACATGAAAAATTTGATTTTTCGAGGATTTTCATCAAAATCTTGAATTTTGGGGGGTGGTCACGAATTAACCTTCTTTTCGCTCTAGGACGCATATTTAAGGAGATATGGCCAATTTAAGTTTTTCATATGAAAAATTTGATTTTTCGAGGATTTTCATCAAAATTTTGAATTTTGGGGGGTGGTCACGAATTAACCTTCTTTTCGCTCTAGGACGCATATTTAAGGAGATATGGCCAATTTAAGTTTTTCATATGAAAAATTTGATTTTTCGAGGATTTTCATCAAAATTTTGATTTTTGGGGGGTGGTCACGAATTAACCTTCTTTTCGCTCTAGGACGCATAGTTAAGGAGATATGGCCAATTTAAGTTTTTCATATGAAAAATTTTATTTTTCGAGGATTTTCATCAAAATTTTGATTTTTGGGGGGTGGTCACGAATTAACCTTCTTTTCGCTCTAGGACGCATATTTAAGGAGATATGGCCAATTTAAGTTTTTCATATAAAAAATTTGATTTTTCGAGGATTTTCATCAAAATTTTGATTTTTTGGGGGTGGTCACGAATTAAAGTCCTTTTCGCTCTAGGACGCATATTTAAGGAGATATGGCCAATTTAAGTTTTTCATATGAAAAATTGATTTTTCGAGGATTTTCACCAAAATTTTGATTTTTGGGGGGTGGTCACGAATTAACCTTCTTTTCGCTCTAGGACGCATGTTTAAGGAGATATGGCCAATTTAAGTTTTTCATATGAAAAATTTGATTTTTCGAGGATTTTCATCAAAATTTTGATTTTTGGGGGGTGGTCACGAATTAACCTTCTTTTCGCTCTAGGACGCATATTTAAGGAGATATGGCCAATTTAAGTTTTTCATATGAAAAATTTGATTTTTCGAGGATTTTCATCAAAATTTTGATTTTTGGGGGGTGGTCACGAATTAAAGTCCTTTTCGCTCTAGGACGCATATTTAAGGAGATATGGCCAATTTAAGTTTTTCATATGAAAAATGTGATTTTTCGAGGATTTTCATCAAAATTTTGATTTTTGGGGGGTGGTCACGAATTAACCTTCTTTTCGCTCTAGGACGCATAGTTAAGAAGATATGGCCAATTTAAGTTTTTCATATGAAAAATTTTATTTCTCGAGGATTTTCATCAAAATTTTGATTTTTGGGGGGTGGTCATGAATTAACCTTCTTTTCGCTCTAGGACGCATATTTAAGGAGATATGGCCAATTTAAGTTTTTCATGTGAAAAATTTGATTTTTTGAGGATTTTCATCAAAATTTTGATTTTTGGGGGGTGGTCACGAATTAACCTTCTTTTCGCTCTAGGACGCATATTTAAGGAGATATGGCCAATTTAAGTTTTTCATATAAAAAATTTGATTTTTCGAGGATTTTCATCAAAATTTTGATTTTTTGGGGGTGGTCACGAAATAAAGTCCTTTGCGCTCTAGGACGCATATTTAAGGAGATATGGCCAATTTAAGTTTTTCATATGAAAAATTTGATTTTTCGAGGATTTTCATCAAAATTTTGATGGGGGTGGTCACGAATTAACCTTCTTTTCGCTCTAGGACGCATATTTAAGGAGATATGGCCAATTTAAGTTTTTCATATGAAAAATTTGATTTTTCGAGGATTTTCATCAAAATTTTGAATTTTGGGGGGTGGTCACGAATTAACCTTCTTTTCGCTCTAGGACGCATATTTAAGGAGATATGGCCAATTTAAGTTTTTCATATGAAAAATTTGATTTTTCGAGGATTTTCATCAAAATTTTGATTTTTGGGGGGTGGTCACGAATTAACCTTCTTTTCGCTCTAGGACGCATAGTTAAGGAGATATGGCCAATTTAAGTTTTTCATATGAAAAATTTTATTTCTCGAGGATTTTCATCAAAATTTTGATTTTTGGGGGGTGGTCACGAATTAAAGTCCTTTTCGCTCTAGGACGCATATTTAAGGAGATATGGCCAATTTAAGTTTTTCATATGAAAAAATTGATTTTTCGAGGATTTTCACCAAAATTTTGATTTTTGGGGGGTGGTCACGAATTAACCTTCTTTTCGCTCTAGGACGCATGTTTAAGGAGATATGGCCAATTTAAGTTTTTCATATGAAAAATTTTATTTCTCGAGGATTTTCATCAAAATTTTGATTTTTGGGGGGTGGTCACGAATTAAAGTCCTTTTCGCTCTAGGACGCATATTTAAGGAGATATGGCCAATTTAAGTTTTTCATATGAAAAAATTGATTTTTCGAGGATTTTCACCAAAATTTTGATTTTTGGGGGGTGGTCACGAATTAACCTTCTTTTCGCTGTAGGACGCATATTTAAGGAGATATGGCCAATTTAAGTTTTTCATATGAAAAAATTGATTTTTCGAGGATTTTCACCAAAATTTTGATTTTTGGGGGGTGGTCACGAATTAACCTTCTTTTCGCTCTAGGACGCATGTTTAAGGAGATATGGCCAATTTAAGTTTTTCATATGAAAAATTTGATTTTTCGAGGATTTTCATCAAAATTTTGATTTTTGGGGGGTGGTCACGAATTAACCTTCTTTTCGCTCTAGGACGCATATTTAAGGAGATATGGCCAATTTAAGTTTTTCATATGAAAAATTTGATTTTTCGAGGATTTTCATCAAAATTTTGATTTTTGGGGGGTGGTCACGAATTAAAGTCCTTTTCGCTCTAGGACGCATATTTAAGGAGATATGGCCAATTTAAGTTTTTCATATGAAAAATGTGATTTTTCGAGGATTTTCATCAAAATTTTGATTTTTGGGGGGTGGTCACGAATTAACCTTCTTTTCGCTCTAGGACGCATAGTTAAGAAGATATGGCCAATTTAAGTTTTTCATATGAAAAATTTTATTTCTCGAGGATTTTCATCAAAATTTTGATTTTTGGGGGGTGGTCATGAATTAACCTTCTTTTCGCTCTAGGACGCATATTTAAGGAGATATGGCCAATTTAAGTTTTTCATGTGAAAAATTTGATTTTTTGAGGATTTTCATCAAAATTTTGATTTTTGGGGGGTGGTCACGAATTAACCTTCTTTTCGCTCTAGGACGCATATTTAAGGAGATATGGCCAATTTAAGTTTTTCATATGAAAAATTTGATTTTTCGAGGATTTTCATCAAAATTTTGATTTTTTGGGGGTGGTCACGAAATAAAGTCCTTTGCGCTCTAGGACGCATATTTAAGGAGTCATGGCCAATTTTAGTTTTTCATATGAAAAATTTTATTTCTCGAGGATTTTCATCAAAATTTTGATTTTTGGGGGGTGGTCATGAATTAACCTTCTTTTCGCTCTAGGACGCATATTTAAGGAGATATGGCCAATTTAAGTTTTTCATGTGAAAAATTTGATTTTTTGAGGATTTTCATCAAAATTTTGATTTTTGGGGGGTGGTCACGAATTAACCTTCTTTTCGCTCTAGGACGCATATTTAAGGAGATATGGCCAATTTAAGTTTTTCATGTGAAAAATTTGATTTTTTGAGGATTTTCATCAAAATTTTGATTTTTGGGGGGTGGTCACGAATTAACCTTCTTTTCGCTCTAGGACGCATATTTAAGGAGATATGGCCAATTTAAGTTTTTCATGTGAAAAATTTGATTTTTTGAGGATTTTCATCAAAATTTTGATTTTTGGGGGGTGGTCACGAATTAACCTTCTTTTCGCTCTAGGACGCATAGTTAAGGAGATATGGCCAATTTAAGTTTTTCATATGAAAAATGTGATTTTCGAGGATTTTCACCAAAATTTTGATTTTTGGGGGGTGGTCACGAATTAACCTTCTTTTCGCTCTAGGACGCATATTTAAGGAGATATGGCCAATTTAAGTTTTTCATATGAAAAATTTGATTTCTCGAGGATTTTCATTAAAATTTTGATTTTTGGGGGGTGGTCACGAATTAACCTTCTTTTCGCTCTAGGACGCATAGTTAAGGAGATATGGCCAATTTAAGTTTTTCATATGAAAAATTTGATTTTTCGAGGATTTTCATCAAAATTTTGATTTTTGGGGGGTGGTCACGAATTAACCTTCTTTTCGCTCTAGGACGCATATTTAAGGAGATATGGCCAATTTAAGTTTTTCATATGAAAAATTTGATTTTTCGAGGATTTTCATCAAAATTTTGATTTTTGGGGGGTGGTCACGAATTAACCTTGTTTTCGCTCTAGGACGCATATTTAAGGAGATATGGCCAATTTAAGTTTTTCATATGAAAAATTTGATTTTTCGAGGATTTTCATCAAAATTTTGATTTTTGGGGGGTGGTCACGAATTAAAGTCCTTTTCGCTCTAGGACGCATATTTAAGGAGATATGGCCAATTTAAGTTTTTCATATGAAAAATGTGATTTTTCGAGGATTTTCATCAAAATTTTGATTTTTGGGGGGTGGTCACGAATTAACCTTCTTTTCGCTCCAGGACGCATAGTTAAGAAGATATGGCCAATTTAAGTTTTTCATATGAAAAATTTTATTTCTCGAGGATTTTCATCAAAATTTTGATTTTTGGGGGGTGGTCACGAATTAACCTTCTTTTCGCTCTAGGACGCATATTTAAGGAGATATGGCCAATTTAAGTTTTTCATGTGAAAAATTTGATTTTTGAGGATTTTCATCAAAATTTTGATTTTTGGGGGGTGGTCACGAATTAACCTTCTTTTCGCTCTAGGACGCATATTTAAGGAGATATGGCCAATTTAAGTTTTTCATATAAAAAATTTGATTTTTCGAGGATTTTCATCAAAATTTTGATTTTTTGGGGGTGGTCACGAAATAAAGTCCTTTGCGCTCTAGGACGCATATTTAAGGAGATATGGCCAATTTAAGTTTTTCATATGAAAAATTTGATTTTTCGAGGATTTTCATCAAAATTTTGATGGGGGTGGTCACGAATTAACCTTCTTTTCGCTCTAGGACGCATAGTTAAGGAGATATGGCCAATTTAAGTTTTTCATATGAAAAATGTGATTTTCGAGGATTTTCACCAAAATTTTGATTTTTGGGGGGTGGTCACGAATTAACCTTCTTTTCGCTCTAGGACGCATATTTCGCTCTAGGACGCATATTTAAGGAGATATGGCCAATTTAAGTTTTTCATATGAAAAATTTGATTTCTCGAGGATTTTCATCAAAATTTTGATTTTTGGGGGGTGGTCACGAATTAACCTTCTTTTCGCTCTAGGACGCATATTTAAGGAGATATGGCCAATTTAAGTTTTTCATATGAAAAATTTGATTTTTCGAGGATTTTCATCAAAATTTTGATTTTTGGGGGGTGGTCACGAATTAACCTTCTTTTCGCTCTAGGACGCATATTTAAGGAGATATGGCCAATTTAAGTTTTTCATATGAAAAATTTGATTTCTCGAGGATTTTCATCAAAATTTTGATTTTTGGGGGGTGGTCACGAATTAACCTTCTTTTCGCTCTAGGACGCATATTTAAGGAGATATGGCCAATTTAAGTTTTTCATATGAAAAATTTGATTTTTCGAGGATTTTCATCAAAATTTTGATTTTTGGGGGGTGGTCACGAATTAACCTTCTTTTCGCTCTAGGACGCATATTTAAGGAGATATGGCCAATTTAAGTTTTTCATATGAAAAATTTGATTTTTCGAGGATTTTCACCAAAATTTTGATTTTTGGGGTGTGGTCACGAATTAACCTTCTTTTCGCTCTAGGACGCATATTTAAGGAGATATGGCCAATTTAAGTTTTTCATATGAAAAATTTGATTTTTCGAGGATTTTCATTAAAATTTTGATTTTTGGGGGGTGGTCACGAATTAACCTTCTTTTCGCTCTAGGACGCATAGTTAAGGAGATATGGCCAATTTAAGTTTTTCATATGAAAAATTTGAGTTTTCGAGGATTTTCATCAAAATTTTGATTTTTTGGGGGTGGTCACGAATTAAAGTCCTTTTCGCTCTAGGACGCATATTTAAGGAGATATGGCCAATTTACGTTTTTCATATAAAAAATTTGATTTTTCGAGGATTTTCATCAAAATTTTGATTTTTGGGGGGTGGTCACGAATTAACCTTCTTTTCGCTCTAGGACGCATATTTAAGGAGATATGGCCAATTTAAGTTTTTCATATGAAAAATTTGATTTTTCGAGGATTTTCATCAAAATCTTGAATTTTGGGGGGTGGTCACGAATTAACCTTCTTTTCGCTCTAGGACGCATATTTAAGGAGATATGGCCAATTTAAGTTTTTCATATGAAAAATTTGATTTTTCGAGGATTTTCATCAAAATTTTGAATTTTGGGGGGTGGTCACGAATTAACCTTCTTTTCGCTCTAGGACGCATATTTAAGGAGATATGGCCAATTTAAGTTTTTCATATGAAAAATTTGATTTTTCGAGGATTTTCATCAAAATTTTGATTTTTGGGGGGTGGTCACGAATTAACCTTCTTTTCGCTCTAGGACGCATAGTTAAGGAGATATGGCCAATTTAAGTTTTTCATATGAAAAAATTGATTTTTCGAGGATTTTCACCAAAATTTTGATTTTTGGGGTGTGGTCACGAATTAACCTTCTTTTCGCTCTAGGACGCATATTTAAGGAGATATGGCCAATTTAAGTTTTTCATATGAAAAATTTGATTTTTCGAGGATTTTCATTAAAATTTTGATTTTTGGGGGGTGGTCACGAATTAACCTTCTTTTCGCTCTAGGACGCATAGTTAAGGAGATATGGCCAATTTAAGTTTTTCATATGAAAAATTTGAGTTTTCGAGGATTTTCATCAAAATTTTGATTTTTTGGGGGTGGTCACGAATTAAAGTCCTTTTCGCTCTAGGACGCATATTTAAGGAGATATGGCCAATTTACGTTTTTCATATGAAAAATTTGACTTTTCGAGGATTTTCATCAAAATTTTGATTTTTGGGGGGTGGTCACGAATTAACCTTCTTTTCGCTCTAGGACGCATATTTAAGGAGATATGGCCAATTTAAGTTTTTCATATGAAAAATTTGATTTTTCGAGGATTTTCATCAAAATCTTGAATTTTGGGGGGTGGTCACGAATTAACCTTCTTTTCGCTCTAGGACGCATATTTAAGGAGATATGGCCAATTTAAGTTTTTCATATGAAAAATTTGATTTTTTGAGGATTTTCATTAAAATTTTGATTTTTGGGGGGTGATCACGAATTAACATTCTTTTCGCTCTAAGACGCATATTTAAGGAGATATGGCCAATTTAAGTTTTTCATATGAAAAAATTGATTTTTCGAGGATTTTCACCAAAATTGTGATTTTTGGGGTGTGGTCACGAATTAACCTTCTTTTCGCTCTAGGACGCATATTTAAGGAGATATGGCCAATTTAAGTTTTTCATATGAAAAATGTGATTTTTCGAGGATTTTCATAAAAATTTTGATTTTTGGGGGGTGGTCACGAATTAACCTTCTTTTCGCTCTAGGACGCATATTTAAGGAGATATGGCCAATTTAAGTTTTTCATATGAAAAATTTGATTTTTCGAGGATTTTCATCAAAATCTTGAATTTTGGGGGGTGGTCACGAATTAACCTTCTTTTCGCTCTAGGACGCATATTTAAGGAGATATGGCCAATTTAAGTTTTTCATATGAAAAATTTGATTTTTCGAGGATTTTCATCAAAATTTTGAATTTTGGGGGGTGGTCACGAATTAACCTTCTTTTCGCTCTAGGACGCATATTTAAGGAGATATGGCCAATTTAAGTTTTTCATATGAAAAAATTGATTTTTCGAGGATTTTCACCAAAATTTTGATTTTTGGGGTGTGGTCACGAATTAACCTTCTTTTCGCTCTAGGACGCATAGTTAAGGAGATATGGCCAATTTAAGTTTTTCATATGAAAAAATTTGATTTTTCGAGGATTTTCATCAAAATTTTGATTTTTTGGGGGGTGGTCACGAATTAACCTTCTTTTCGCTCTAGGACGCATATTTAAGGAGATATGGCCAATTTAAGTTTTTCATATGAAAAATTTGATTTTTCGAGGATTTTCATCAACATTTTGATTTTTTGGGGGTGGTCACGAATTAAAGTCCTTTTCGCTCTAGGACGCATATTTAAGGAGATATGGCCAATTTAAGTTTTTCATATGAAAAATTTTATTTCTCGAGGATTTTCATCAAAATTTTGATTTTTGGGGGGTGGTCACGAATTAACCTTCTTTTCGCTCTAGGACGCATATTTAAGGAGATATGGCCAATTTAAGTTTTTCATATGAAAAAATTGATTTTTCGAGGATTTTCACCAAAATTTTGATTTTTGGGGTGTGGTCACGAATTAACCTTCTTTTCGCTCTAGGACGCATAGTTAAGGAGATATGGCCAATTTAAGTTTTTCATATGAAAAAATTTGATTTTTCGAGGATTTTCATCAAAATTTTGATTTTTTGGGGGTGGTCACGAATTAACCTTCTTTTCGCTCTAGGACGCATATTTAAGGAGATATGGCCAATTTAAGTTTTTCATATGAAAAATTTGATTTTTTGAGAATTTTCATAAAAATTTTGATTTTTTGGGGATGGTCACGAATTAAAGTCCTTTTCGCTCTAGGACGCATATTTAAGGAGATATGGCCAATTTAAGTTTTTCATATGAAAAATTTGATTTTTCGAGGATTTTCATCAAAATTTTGATTTTTGGGGGGTGGTCACGAATTAACCTTCTTTTCGCTCTAGGACGCATATTTAAGGAGATATGGCCAATTTAAGTTTTTCATATGAAAAATTTGATTTTTCGAGGATTTTCATCAAAATTTTGATTTTTGGGGGGTGGTCACGAATTAAAGTCCTTTTTGCTCTAGGACGCATATTTAAGGAGATATGGGCAATTTAAGTTTTTCATACGAAAAAATTGATTTTTCGAGGATTTTCATCAAAATTTTGATTTTTTGGGGGTGGTCACGAATTAAAGTCCTTTTCGCACTAGGACGCATATTTAAGGAGATATGGCCAATTTAAGTTTTTCATATGAAAAATGTGATTTTTCGAGGATTTTCATCAAAATTTTGATTTTTGGGGGGTGGTCACGAATTAACCTTCTTTTCGCTCTAGGACGCATAGTTAAGAAGATATGGCCAATTTAAGTTTTTCATATGAAAAATTTTATTTCTCGAGGATTTTCATCAAAATTTTGATTTTTGGGTGGTGGTCACGAATTAACCTTCTTTTCGCTCTAGGACGCATAGTTAAGGAGATATGGCCAATTTAAGTTTTTCATATAAAAAATTTGATTTTTCGAGGATTTTCATCAAAATTTTGATTTTTGGGGGGTGGTCACGAATTAACCTTCTTTTCGCTCTAGGACGCATATTTAAGGAGATATGGCCAATTTAAGTTTTTCATATGAAAAATTTGATTTTTCGAGGATTTTCATCAAAATCTTGAATTTTGGGGGGTGGTCACGAATTAACCTTCTTTTCGCTCTAGGACGCATATTTAAGGAGATATGGCCAATTTAAGTTTTTCATATGAAAAATTTGATTTTTCGAGGATTTTCATCAAAATCTTGAATTTTGGGGGGTGGTCACGAATTAACCTTCTTTTCGCTCTAGGACGCATAGTTAAGGAGATATGGCCAATTTAAGTTTTTCATATGAAAAAATTGATTTTTCGAGGATTTTCACCAAAATTTTGATTTTTGGGGTGTGGTCACGAATTAACCTTCTTTTCGCTCTAGGACGCATATTTAAGGAGATATGGCCAATTTAAGTTTTTCATATGAAAAATTTGATTTTTCGAGGATTTTCATTAAAATTTTGATTTTTGGGGGGTGGTCACGAATTAACCTTCTTTTCGCTCTAGGACGCATAGTTAAGGAGATATGGCCAATTTAAGTTTTTCATATGAAAAATTTGAGTTTTCGAGGATTTTCATCAAAATTTTGATTTTTTGGGGGTGGTCACGAATTAAAGTCCTTTTCGCTCTAGGACGCATATTTAAGGAGATATGGCCAATTTACGATTTTCATATGAAAAATTTGACTTTTCGAGGATTTTCATCAAAATTTTGATTTTTGGGGGGTGGTCACGAATTAACCTTCTTTTCGCTCTAGGACGCATATTTAAGGAGATATGGCCAATTTAAGTTTTTCATATGAAAAATTTGATTTTTCGAGGATTTTCATTAAAATTTTGATTTTTGGGGGGTGGTCACGAATTAACCTTCTTTTCGCTCTAGGACGCATAGTTAAGGAGATATGGCCAATTTACGATTTTCATATGAAAAATTTGACTTTTCGAGGATTTTCATCAAAATTTTGATTTTTGGGGGGTGGTCACGAATTAACCTTCTTTTCGCTCTAGGACGCATATTTAAGGAGATATGGCCAATTTAAGTTTTTCATATGAAAAATTTGATTTTTCGAGGATTTTCATCAAAATTTTAATTTTTGGGGGGTGGTCACGAATTAACCTTCTTTTCGCTCTAGGACGCATAGTTAAGGAGATATAGCCAATTTAAGTTTTTCATATGAAAAATTTTATTTCTCGAGGATTTTCATCAAAATTTTGATTTTTGGGGGGTGGTCACGAATTAACCTTCTTTTCGCTCTAGGACGCATATTTAAGGAGATATGGCCAATTTAAGTTTTTCATATAAAAAATTTGATTTTTCGAGGATTTTCATCAAAATTTTGATTTTTTGGGGGTGGTCACGAATTAAAGTCCTTTTCGCTCTAGGACGCATATTTAAGGAGATATGGCCAATTTAAGTTTTTCATATGAAAAAATTGATTTTTCGAGGATTTTCACCAAAATTTTGATTTTTGGCGGGTGGTCACGAATTAACCTTCTTTTCGCTCTAGGACGCATATTTAAGGAGATATGGCCAATTTAAGTTTTTCATATGAAAAATTTGATTTTTCGAGGATTTTCATCAAAATTTTGATTTTTTGGGGGTGGTCACGAATTAAAGTCCTTTTCGCTCTAGGACGCATATTTAAGGAGATATGGGCAATTTAAGTTTTTCATACGAAAAAATTGATTTTTCGAGGATTTTCATCAAAATTTTGATTTTTTGGGGGTGGTCACGAATTAAAGTCCTTTTCGCACTAGGACGCATATTTAAGGAGATATGGCCAATTTAAGTTTTTCATATGAAAAATGTGATTTTTCGAGGATTTTCATTAAAATTTTGATTTTTGGGGGGTGGTCACGAATTAACCTTCTTTTCGCTCTAGGACGCATAGTTAAGAAGATATGGCCAATTTAAGTTTTTCATATGAAAAATTTTATTTCTCGAGGATTTTCATCAAAATTTTGATTTTTGGGGGGTGGTCACGAATTAAAGTCCTTTTCGCTCTAGGACGCATATTTAAGGAGATATGGCCAATTTACGTTTTTCATATGAAAAATTTGATTTTTCGAGGATTTTCATCAAAATTTTGATTTTTGGGGGGTGGTCACGAATTAACCTTCTTTTCGCTCTAGGACGCATATTTAAGGAGATATGGCCAATTTAAGTTTTTCATGTGAAAAATTTGATTTTTTGAGGATTTTCATCAAAATTTTGATTTTTGGGGGGTGGTCACGAATTAACCTTCTTTTCGCTCTAGGACGCATATTTAAGGAGATATGGCCAATTTAAGTTTTTCATATGAAAAAATTGATTTTTCGAGGATTTTCACCAAAATTTTGATTTTTGGGGTGTGGTCACGAATTAACCTTCTTTTCGCTCTAGGACGCATAGTTAAGGAGATATGGCCAATTTAAGTTTTTCATATGAAAAATTTGAGTTTTCGAGGATTCTCATCAAAATTTTGATTTTTTGGGGGTGGTCACGAATTAAAGTCCTTTTCGCTCTAGGACGCATATTTAAGGAGATATGGCCAATTTACGTTTTTCATATGAAAAATTTGATTTTTCGAGGATTTTCATCAAAATTTTGATTTTTGGGGGGGTGGTCACGAATTAACCTTCTTTTCGCTCTAGGACGCATATTTAAGGAGATATGGCCAATTTAAGTTTTTCATATGAAAAATTTGATTTTTCGAGGATTTTCATCAAAATTTTGATTTTTTGGGGGTGGTCACGAATTAAAGTCCTTTTCGCTCTAGGACGCATATTTAAGGAGATATGGGCAATTTAAGTTTTTTATACGAAAAAATTGATTTTTCGAGGATTTTCATCAAAATTTTGATTTTTTGGGGGTGGTCACGAATTAAAGTCCTTTTCGCACTAGGACGCATATTTAAGGAGATATGGCCAATTTAAGTTTTTCATATGAAAAATGTGATTTTTCGAGGATTTTCATCAAAATTTTGATTTTTGGGGGGTGGTCACGAATTAACCTTCTTTTCGCTCTAGGACGCATAGTTAAGAAGATATGGCCAATTTAAGTTTTTCATATGAAAAATTTTATTTCTCGAGGATTTTCATCAAAATTTTGATTTTTGGGGGGTGGTCACGAATTAACCTTCTTTTCGCTCTAGGACGCATATTTAAGGAGATATGGCCAATTTAAGTTTTTCATGTGAAAAATTTGATTTTTTGAGGATTTTCATCAAAATTTTGATTTTTGGGGGGTGGTCACGAATTAACCTTCTTTTCGCTCTAGGACGCATATTTAAGGAGATATGGCCAATTTAAGTTTTTCATATAAAAAATTTGATTTTTCGAGGATTTTCATCAAAATTTTGATTTTTTGGGGGTGGTCACGAATTAAAGTCCTTTTCGCTCTAGGACGCATATTTAAGGAGATATGGCCAATTTAAGTTTTTCATATGAAAAAATTGATTTTTCGAGGATTTTCACCAAAATTTTGATTTTTGGGGGGTGGTCACGAATTAACCTTCTTTTCGCTCTAGGACGCATATTTAAGGAGATATGGCCAATTTAAGTTTTTCATATGAAAAATTTGATTTTTCGAGGATTTTCATCAAAATTTTGATTTTTTGGGGGTGGTCACGAATTAAAGTCCTTTTCGCACTAGGACGCATATTTAAGGAGATATGGCCAATTTAAGTTTTTCATATGAAAAATGTGATTTTTCGAGGATTTTCATCAAAATTTTGATTTTTTGGGGGTGGTCACGAATTAAAGTCCTTTTCGCACTAGGACGCATATTTAAGGAGATATGGCCAATTTAAGTTTTTCATATGAAAAATGTGATTTTTCGAGGATTTTCATCAAAATTTTGATTTTTGGGGGGTGGTCACGAATTAACCTTCTTTTCGCTCTAGGACGCATAGTTAAGAAGATATGGCCAATTTAAGTTTTTCATATGAAAAATTTGATTTTTCGAGGATTTTCATCAAAATCTTGAATTTTGGGGGGTGGTCACGAATTAACCTTCTTTTCGCTCTAGGACGCATATTTAAGGAGATATGGCCAATTTAAGTTTTTCATATGAAAAATTTGATTTTTCGAGGATTTTCATCAAAATTTTAATTTTTGGGGGGTGGTCACGAATTAACCTTCTTTTCGCTCTAGGACGCATAGTTAAGGAGATATAGCCAATTTAAGTTTTTCATATGAAAAATTTTATTTCTCGAGGATTTGCATCAAAATTTTGATTTTTGGGGGGTGGTCACGAATTAACCTTCTTTTCGCTCTAGGACGCATATTTAAGGAGATATGGCCAATTTAAGTTTTTCATATAAAAAATTTGATTTTTCGAGGATTTTCATCAAAATTTTGATTTTTTGGGGGTGGTCACGAATTAAAGTCCTTTTCGCTCTAGGACGCATTTTTAAGGAGATATGGCCAATTTAAGTTTTTCATATGAAAAAATTGATTTTTCGAGGATTTTCACCAAAATTTTGATTTTTGGGGGGTGGTCACGAATTAACCTTCTTTTCGCTCTAGGACGCATATTTAAGGAGATATGGCCAATTTAAGTTTTTCATATGAAAAATTTGATTTTTCGAGGATTTTCATCAAAATTTTGATTTTTTGGGGGTGGTCACGAATTAAAGTCCTTTTCGCTCTAGGACGCATATTTAAGGAGATATGGGCAATTTAAGTTTTTCATACGAAAAAATTGATTTTTCGAGGATTTTCATCAAAATTTTGATTTTTTGGGGGTGGTCACGAATTAAAGTCCTTTTCGCACTAGGACGCATAGTTAAGGAGATATGGCCAATTTAAGTTTTTCATATGAAAAATTTGAGTTTTCGAGGATTCTCATCAAAATTTTGATTTTTTGGGGGTGGTCACGAATTAAAGTCCTTTTCGCTCTAGGACGCATATTTAAGGAGATATGGCCAATTTACGTTTTTCATATGAAAAATTTGATTTTTCGAGGATTTTCATCAAAATTTTGATTTTTGGGAGGTGGTCACGAATTAACCTTCTTTTCGCTCTAGGACGCATATTTAAGGAGATATGGCCAATTTAAGTTTTTCATATGAAAAATTTGATTTTTCGAGGATTTTCATCAAAATTTTGATTTTTTGGGGGTGGTCACGAATTAAAGTCCTTTTCGCTCTAGGACGCATATTTAAGGAGATATGGGCAATTTAAGTTTTTCATACGAAAAAATTGATTTTTCGAGGATTTTCATCAAAATTTTGATTTTTTGGGGGTGGTCACGAATTAAAGTCCTTTTCGCACTAGGACGCATATTTAAGGAGATATGGCCAATTTAAGTTTTTCATATGAAAAATGTAATTTTTCGAGGATTTTCATCAAAATTTTGATTTTTGGGGGGTGGTCACGAATTAACCTTCTTTTCGCTCTAGGACGCATAGTTAAGAAGATATGGCCAATTTAAGTTTTTCATATGAAAAATTTTATTTCTCGAGGATTTTCATCAAAATTTTGATTTTTGGGGGGTGGTCACGAATTAACCTTCTTTTCGCTCTAGGACGCATATTTAAGGAGATATGGCCAATTTAAGTTTTTCATGTGAAAAATTTGATTTTTTGAGGATTTTCATCAAAATTTTGATTTTTGGGGGGTGGTCACGAATTAACCTTCTTTTCGCTCTAGGACGCATATTTAAGGAGATATGGCCAATTTAAGTTTTTCATATAAAAAATTTGATTTTTCGAGGATTTTCATCAAAATTTTGATTTTTTGGGGGTGGTCACGAATTAAAGTCCTTTTCGCTCTAGGACGCATATTTAAGGAGATATGGCCAATTTAAGTTTTTCATATGAAAAAATTGATTTTTCGAGGATTTTCACCAAAATTTTGATTTTTGGGGTGTGGTCACGAATTAACCTTCTTTTCGCTCTAGGACGCATATTTAAGGAGATATGGCCAATTTAAGTTTTTCATATGAAAAATTTGATTTTTCGAGGATTTTCATCAAAATTTTGATTTTTTGGGGGTGGTCACGAATTAAAGTCCTTTTCGCACTAGGACGCATATTTAAGGAGATATGGCCAATTTAAGTTTTTCATATGAAAAATGTGATTTTTCGAGGACTTTCATCAAAATTTTGATTTTTGGGGGTGGTCACGAATTAACCTTCTTTTCGCTCTAGGACGCATAGTTAAGAAGATATGGCCAATTTAAGTTTTTCATATGAACAATTTTATTTCTCGAGGATTTTCATCAAAATTTTGATTTTTGGGGGGTTGTCACGAATTAAGCTTCTTTTCGCTCTAGGACGCATATTTAAGGAGATATGGCCAATTTAAGTTTTTCATGTGAAAAATTTGATTTTTTGAGGATTGTCATCAAAATTTTGATTTTTGGGGGGTGGTCACGAATTAACCTTCTTTTCGCTCTAGGACGCATATTTAAGGAGATATGGCCAATTTAAGTTTTTCATATAAAAAATTTGATTTTTCGAGGATTTTCAACGAAATTTTGATTTTTTGGGGGTGGTCACGAAATAAAGTCCTTTGCGCTCTAGGACGCATATTTAAGGAGATATGGCCAATTTAAGTTTTTCATATGAAAAACTTGATTTTTCGAGGATTTTCATCAAAATTTTGATGGGGGTGGTCACGAATTAACCTTCTTTTCGCTCTAGGACGCATAGTTAAGGAGATATGGCCAATTTAAGTTTTTCATATGAAAAATGTGATTTTTCGAGGATTTTCACCAAAATTTTGATTTTTGGGGGGTGGTCACGAATTAACCTTCTTTTCGCTCTAGGACGCATATTTAAGGAGATATGGCCAATTTAAGTTTTTCATATGAAAAATTTGATTTCTCGAGGATTTTCATCAAAATTTTGATTTTTGGGGGGTGGTCACGAATTAACCTTCTTTTCGCTCTAGGACGCATATTTAAGAAGATATGACCAATTTAAGTTTTTCATATGAAAAATTTGATTTTTCGAGGATTTTCATCAAAATTTTGATTTTTGGGGGGTGGTCACGAATTAACCTTCTTTTCGCTCTAGGACGCATATTTAAGGAGATATGGCCAATTTAAGTTTTTCATGTGAAAAATTTGATTTTTTGAGGATTTTCATCAAAATTTTGATTTTTGGGGGGTGGTCACGAATTAACCTTCTTTTCGCTCTAGGACGCATATTTAAGGAGATATGGCCAATTTAAGTTTTTCATATAAAAAATTTGATTTTTCGAGGATTTTCATCGAAATTTTGATTTTTTGGGGGTGGTCACGAAATAAAGTCCTTTGCGCTCTAGGACGCATATTTAAGGAGATATGGCCAATTTAAGTTTTTCATATGAAAAATTTGATTTTTCGAGGATTTTCATCAAAATTTTGATGGGGGTGGTCACGAATTAACCTTCTTTTCGCTTTAGGACGCATAGTTAAGGAGATATGGCCAATTTAAGTTTTTCATATGAAAAATGTGATTTTTCGAGGATTTTCACCAAAATTTTGATTTTTGGGGGGTTGTCACGAATTAACCTTCTTTTCGCTCTAGGACGCATATTTAAGGAGATATGGCCAATTTAAGTTTTTCATATGAAAAATGTGATTTTTCGAGGATTTTCACCAAAATTTTGATTTTTGGGGGGTGGTCACGAATTAACCTTCTTTTCGCTCTAGGACGCATATTTAAGGAGATATGGCCAATTTAAGTTTTTCATATGAAAAATTTGATTTCTCGAGGATTTTCATCAAAATTTTGATTTTTGGGGGGTGGTCACGAATTAACCTTCTTTTCGCTCTAGGACGCATATTTAAGGAGATATGGCCAATTTAAGTTTTTCATATGAAAAATTTGATTTTTCGAGGATTTTCATCAAAATTTTGATTTTTGGGGGGTGGTCACGAATTAACCTTCTTTTCGCTCTAGGACGCATATTTAAGGAGATATGGCCAATTTAAGTTTTTCATATGAAAAAATTGATTTTTCGAGGATTTTCACCAACATTTTGATTTTTGGGGTGTGGTCACGAATTAACCTTCTTTTCGCTCTAGGACGCATATTTAAGGAGATATGGCCAATTTAAGTTTTTCATATGAAAAATTTGATTTTTCGAGGATTTTCATCAAAATTTTGATTTTTGGGGGGTGCTCACGAATTAACCTTCTTTTCGCTCTAGGACGCATAGTTAAGGAGATATGGCCAATTTAAGTTTTTCATATGAAAAATGTGATTTTTCGAGGATTTTCACCAAAATTTTGATTTTTGGGGGGTGGTCACGAATTAACCTTCTTTTCGCTCTAGGACGCATATTTAAGGAGATATGGTCAATTTAAGTTTTTCATATGAAAAATTTGATTTTTCGAGGATTTTCATCAAAATTTTGATTTTTGGGGGGTGGTCACGAATTAACCTTCTTTTCGCTCTAAGACGCATAGTTAAGGAGATATGGCCAATTTAAGTTTTTCATATGAAAAATTTGATTTTTCGAGGATTTTCATCAAAATTTTGATTTTTTGGGGGTGGTCACGAATTAAAGTCCTTTTCGCTCTAGGACGCATATTTAAGGAGATATGGCCAATTTAAGTTTTTCATACGAAAAATTTGATTTTTCGAGGATTTTCATCAAAATATTGATTTTTGGGGGGTGGTCACGAATTAACCTTCTTTTCGCTCTAGGACGCATATTTAAGGAGATATGGCCAATTTAAGTTTTTCATATGAAAAAATAGATTTTTCGAGGATTTTCACCACAATTTTGATTTTTGGGGTGTGGTCACGAATTAACCTTCTTTTCGCTCTAGGACGCATATTTAAGGAGATATGGCCAATTTAAGTTTTTCATATGAAAAATTTGATTTTTCGAGGATTTTCATTAAAATTTTGATTTTTGGGGGGTGGTCACGAATTAACCTTCTTTTCGCTCTAAGACGCATAGTTAAGGAGATATGGCCAATTTAAGTTTTTCATATGAAAAATTTGATTTTTCGAGGATTTTCATCAAAATTTTGATTTTTTGGGGGTGGTCACGAATTAAAGTCATTTTCGCTCTAGGACGCATATTTAAGGAGATATGGCCAATTTAAGTTTTTCATACGAAAAATTTGATTTTTCGAGGATTTTCATCAAAATGTTGATTTTTGGGGGGTGGTCACGAATTAACCTTCTTTTCGCTCTAGGACGCATATTTAAGGAGATATGGCCAATTTAAGTTTTTCATATGAAGAATTTGATTTTTTGAGAATTTTCATAAAAATTTTGATTTTTTGGTGATGGTCACGAATTAAAGTCCTTTTCGCTCTAGGACGCATATTTAAGGAGATATGGCCAATTTAAGTTTTTCATATGAAAAATTTGATTTCTCGAGGATTTTCATCAAAATTTTGATTTTTGGGGGGTGGTCACGAATTAACCTTCTTTTCGCTCTAGGACGCATATTTAAGGAGATATGGCCAATTTAAGTTTTTCATATGAAAAATTTGATTTGTCGAGGATTTTCATCAAAATTTTGATTTTTGGGGGGTGGTCACGAATTAACCTTCTTTTCGCTCTAGGACGCATATTTAAGGAGATATGGCCAATTTAAGTTTTTCATATGAAAAATTTGATTTTTCGAGGATTTTCATCAAAATTTTGAATTTTGGGGGGTGGTCACGAATTAACCTTCTTTTCGCTCTAGGACGCATATTTAAGGAGATATGGCCAATTTAAGTTTTTCATATGAAAAATTTGATTTTTCGAGGATTTTCATCAAAATTTTGATTTTTGGGGGGTGGTCACGAATTAAAGTCCTTTTCGCTCTAGGACGCATATTTAAGGAGATATGGCCAATTTAAGTTTTTCATATAAAAAATTTGATTTTTCGAGGATTTTCATCAAAATTTTGATTTTTTGGGGGTGGTCACGAATTAAAGTCCTTTTCGCTCTAGGACGCATATTTAAGGAGATATGGCCAATTTACGTTTTTCATATGAAAAATTTGATTTTTCGAGGATTTTCATCAAAATTTTGATTTTTGGGGGGTGGTCACGAATTAACCTTCTTTTCGCTCTAGGACGCATATTTAAGGAGATATGGCCAATTTAAGTTTTTCATATAAAAAATTTGATTTTTCGAGGATTTTCGTCAAAATTTTGATTTTTTGGGGGTGGTCACGAATTAAAGTCCTTTTCGCTCTAGGACGCATATTTAAGGAGATATGGCCAATTTAAGTTTTTCATATGAAAAATTTGATTTTTCGAGGATTTTCATTAAAATTTTGATTTTTGGGGGGTGGTCACGAATTAACCTTCTTTTCGCTCTAGGACGCATAGTTAAGGAGATATGGCCAATTTAAGTTTTTCATATGAAAAATTTGAGTTTTCGAGGATTTTCATCAAAATTTTGATTTTTTGGGGGTGGTCACGAATTAAAGTCCTTTTCGCTCTAGGACGCATATTTAAGGAGATATGGCCAATTTACGTTTTTCATATGAAAAATTTGATTTTTCGAGGATTTTCATCAAAATTTTGATTTTTGGGGGGTGGTCACGAATTAACCTTCTTTTCGCTCTAGGACGCATATTTAAGGAGATATGGCCAATTTAAGTTTTTCATATGAAAAAATTGATTTTTCGAGGATTTTCACCAAAATTTTGATTTTTGGGGTGTGGTCACCAATTAACCTTCTTTTCGCTCTAGGACGCATATTTAAGGAGATATGGCCAATTTAAGTTTTTCATATGAAAAATTTGATTTTTCGAGGATTTTCATTAAAATTTTGATTTTTGGGGGGTGGTCACGAATTAACCTTCTTTTCGCTCTAGGACGCATAGTTAAGGAGATATGGCCAATTTAAGTTTTTCATATGAAAAATTTGAGTTTTCGAGGATTTTCATCAAAATTTTGATTTTTTGGGGGTGGTCACGAATTAAAGTCCTTTTCGCTCTAGGACGCATATTTAAGGAGATATGGCCAATTTAAGTTTTTCATATGAAAAATTTGATTTTTCGAGGATTTTCATCAAAATTTTGATTTTTGGGGGGTGGTCACGAATTAACCTTCTTTTCGCTCTAGGACGCATATTTAAGGAGATATGGCCAATTTAAGTTTTTCATATGAAAAATTTGATTTTTCGAGGATTTTCATCAAAATTTTGATTTTTGGGGGGTGGTCACGAATTAACCTTCTTTTCGCTCTAGGACGCATAGTTAAGGAGATATGGCCAATTTAAGTTTTTCATATGAAAAATTTTATTTCTCGAGGATTTTCATCAAAATTTTGATTTTTGGGGGGTGGTCACGAATTAACCTTCTTTTCGCTCTAGGACGCATATTTAAGGAGATATGGCCAATTTAAGTTTTTCATATAAAAAATTTGATTTTTTGAGGATTTTCATCAAAATTTTGATTTTTGGGGGGTGGTCACGAATTAACCTTCTTTTCGCTCTAGGACGCATAGTTAAGGAGATATGGCCAATTTAAGTTTTTCATATGAAAAATTTGATTTTTCGAGGATTTTCATCAAAATTTTGATGGGGGTGGTCACGAATTAACCTTCTTTTCGCTTTAGGACGCATAGTTAAGGAGATATGGCCAATTTAAGTTTTTCATATGAAAAATGTGATTTTTCGAGGATTTTCACCAAAATTTTGATTTTTGGGGGGTGGTCACGAATTAACCTTCTTTTCGCTCTAGGACGCATATTTAAGGAGATATGGCCAATTTAAGTTTTTCATACGAAAAATTTGATTTTTCGAGGATTTTCATCAAAATTTTGATTTTTTGGGGGTGGTCACGAATTAAAGTCCTTTTCGCTCTAGGACGCATATTTAAGGAGATATGGCCAATTTACGTTTTTCATATGAAAAATTTGATTTTTCGAGGATTTTCATCAAAATTTTGATTTTTGGGGGGTGGTCACGAATTAACCTTCTTTTCGCTCTAGGGCGCATATTTAAGGAGATATGGCCAATTTAAGTTTTTCATATGAAAAATTTGATTTTTCGAGGATTTTCATCAAAATTTTGAATTTTGGGGGGTGGTCACGAATTAACCTTCTTTTCGCTCTAGGACGCATATTTAAGGAGATATGGCCAATTTAAGTTTTTCATATGAAAAATTTGATTTTTCGAGGATTTTCATCAAAATTTTGAATTTTGGGGGGTGGTCACGAATTAACCTTCTTTTCGCTCTAGGACGCATATTTAAGGAGATATGGCCAATTTAAGTTTTTCATATGAAAAATTTGATTTTTCAAAATTTTGATTTTTGGGGGGTGGTCACGAATTAACCTTCTTTTCGCTCTAGGGCGCATATTTAAGGAGATATGGCCAATTTAAGTTTTTCATATGAAAAATTTGATTTTTCGAGGATTTTCATCAAAATTTTGAATTTTGGGGGGTGGTCACGAATTAACCTTCTTTTCGCTCTAGGACGCATATTTAAGGAGATATGGCCAATTTAAGTTTTTCATATGAAAAATTTGATTTTTCGAGGATTTTCATCAAAATTTTGAATTTTGGGGGGTGGTCACGAATTAACCTTCTTTTCGCTCTAGGACGCATATTTAAGGAGATATGGCCAATTTAAGTTTTTCATATGAAAAATTTGATTTTTCGAGGATTTTCATCAAAATTTTGATTTTTGGGGGGTGGTCCCGAATTAATCTTCTTTTCGCTCTAGGACGCATATTTAAGGAGATATGGCCAATTTAAGTTTTTCATATAAAAAATTTGATTTTTCGAGGATTTTCATCAAAATTTTGATTTTTTGGGGGTGGTCACGAATTAAAGTCCTTTTCGCTCTAGGACGCATATTTAAGGAGATATGGGCAATTTAAGTTTTTCATACGAAAAATTTGATTTTTCGAGGATTTTCATCAAAATTTTGATTTTTGGGGGGTGGTCACGATTAACCTTCTTTTCGCTCTAGGACGCATATTTAAGGAGATATGGCCAATTTAAGTTTTTCATATGAAAAATTTGATTTTTCGAGGATTTTCATCAAAATTTTGATTTTTGGGGGGTGGTCACGAATTAATCTTCTTTTCGCTCTAGGACGCATATTTAAGGAGATATGGCCAATTTAAGTTTTTCATATAAAAAATTTGATTTTTCGAGGATTTTCATCAAAATTTTGATTTTTTGGGGGTGGTCACGAATTAAAGTCCTTTTCGCTCTAGGACGCATATTTAAGGAGATATGGGCAATTTAAGTTTTTCATACGAAAAATTTGATTTTTCGAGGATTTTCATCAAAATTTTGATTTTTGGGGGGTGGTCACGATTAACCTTCTTTTCGCTCTAGGACGCATATTTAAGGAGATATGGCCAATTTAAGTTTTTCATATGAAAAATTTGATTTTTCGAGGATTTTCATCAAAATTTTGATTTTTGGGGGGTGGTCACGAATTAACCTTCTTTTCGCTCTAGGACGCATAGTTAAGGAGATATGGCCAATTTAAGTTTTTCATATGAAAAATGTGATTTTTCGAGGATTTTCACCAAAATTTTGATTTTTGGGGGGTGGTCACGAATTAACCTTCTTTTCGCTCTAGGACGCATATTTAAGGAGATATGGTCAATTTAAGTTTTTCATATGAAAAATTTGATTTTTCGAGGATTTTCATCAAAATTTTGATTTTTGGGGGGTGGTCACGAATTAACCTTCTTTTCGCTCTAAGACGCATAGTTAAGGAGATATGGCCAATTTAAGTTTTTCATATGAAAAATTTGATTTTTCGAGGATTTTCATCAAAATTTTGATTTTTTGGGGGTGGTCACGAATTAAAGTCCTTTTCGCTCTAGGACGCATATTTAAGGAGATATGGTCAATTTAAGTTTTTCATACGAAAAATTTGATTTTTCGAGGATTTTCATCAAAATATTGATTTTTGGGGGGTGGTCACGAATTAACCTTCTTTTCGCTCTAGGACGCATATTTAAGGAGATATGGCCAATTTAAGTTTTTCATATGAAAAAATAGATTTTTCGAGGATTTTCACCACAATTTTGATTTTTGGGGTGTGGTCACGAATTAACCTTCTTTTCGCTCTAGGACGCATATTTAAGGAGATATGGCCAATTTAAGTTTTTCATATGAAAAATTTGATTTCTCGAGGATTTTCATCAAAATTTTGATTTTTGGGGGGTGGTCACGAATTAACCTTCTTTTCGCTCTAGGACGCATATTTAAGGAGATATGGCCAATTTAAGTTTTTCATATGAAAAATTTGATTTGTCGAGGATTTTCATCAAAATTTTGATTTTTGGGGGGTGGTCACGAATTAACCTTCTTTTCGCTCTAGGACGCATATTTAAGGAGATATGGCCAATTTAAGTTTTTCATATGAAAAATTTGATTTTTCGAGGATTTTCATCAAAATTTTGAATTTTGGGGGGTGGTCACGAATTAACCTTCTTTTCGCTCTAGGACGCATATTTAAGGAGATATGGCCAATTTAAGTTTTTCATATGAAAAATTTGATTTTTCGAGGATTTTCATCAAAATTTTGATTTTTGGGGGGTGGTCACGAATTAAAGTCCTTTTCGCTCTAGGGCGCATATTTAAGGAGATATGGCCAATTTAAGTTTTTCATATAAAAAATTTGATTTTTCGAGGATTTTCATCAAAATTTTGATTTTTTGGGGGTGGTCACGAATTAAAGTCCTTTTCGCTCTAGGACGCATATTTAAGGAGATATGGCCAATTTACGTTTTTCATATGAAAAATTTGATTTTTCGAGGATTTTCATCAAAATTTTGATTTTTGGGGGGTGGTCACGAATTAACCTTCTTTTCGCTCTAGGACGCATATTTAAGGAGATATGGCCAATTTAAGTTTTTCATATAAAAAATTTGATTTTTCGAGGATTTTCATCAAAATTTTGATTTTTTGGGGGTGGTCACGAATTAAAGTCCTTTTCGCTCTAGGACGCATATTTAAGGAGATATGGCCAATTTAAGTTTTTCATATGAAAAATTTGATTTTTCGAGGATTTTCATTAAAATGTTGATTTTTGGGGGGTGGTCACGAATTAACCTTCTTTTCGCTCTAGGACGCATATTTAAGGAGATATGGCCAATTTAAGTTTTTCATATGAAGAATTTGATTTTTTGAGAATTTTCATAAAAATTTTGATTTTTTGGTGATGGTCACGAATTAAAGTCCTTTTCGCTCTAGGACGCATATTTAAGGAGATATGGCCAATTTAAGTTTTTCATATGAAAAATTTGATTTCTAGAGGATTTTCATCAAAATTTTGATTTTTGGGGGGTGGTCACGAATTAACCTTCTTTTCGCTCTAGGACGCATATTTAAGGAGATATGGCCAATTTAAGTTTTTCATATGAAAAATTTGATTTGTCGAGGATTTTCATCAAAATTTTGATTTTTGGGGGGTGGTCACGAATTAACCTTCTTTTCGCTCTAGGACGCATATTTAAGGAGATATGGCCAATTTAAGTTTTTCATATGAAAAATTTGATTTTTCGAGGATTTTCATCAAAATTTTGAATTTTGGGGGGTGGTCACGAATTAACCTTCTTTTCGCTCTAGGACGCATATTTAAGGAGATATGGCCAATTTAAGTTTTTCATATGAAAAATTTGATTTTTCGAGGATTTTCATCAAAATTTTGATTTTTGGGGGGTGGTCACGAATTAAAGTCCTTTTCGCTCTAGGACGCATATTTAAGGAGATATGGCCAATTTAAGTTTTTCATATAAAAAATTTGATTTTTCGAGGATTTTCATCAAAATTTTGATTTTTGGGGGGTGGTCACGAATTAAAGTCCTTCTCGCTCTAGGACGCATATTTAAGGAGATATGGCCAATTTACGTTTTTCATATGAAAAATTTGATTTTTCGAGGATTTTCATTAAAATTTTGATTTTTGGGGGGTGGTCACGAATTAACCTTCTTTTCGCTCTAGGACGCATAGTTAAGGAGATATGGCCAATTTAAGTTTTTCATATGAAAAATTTGATTTTTCGAGGATTTTCATCAAAATTTTGATGGGGGTGGTCACGAATTAACCTTCTTTTCGCTTTAGGACGCATAGTTAAGGAGATATGGCCAATTTAAGTTTTTCATATGAAAAATGTGATTTTTCGAGGATTTTCACCAAAATTTTGATTTTTGGGGGGTGGTCACGAATTAACCTTCTTTTCGCTCTAGGACGCATATTTAAGGAGATATGGCCAATTTAAGTTTTTCATACGAAAAATTTGATTTTTCGAGGATTTTCATCAAAATTTTGATTTTTTGGGGGTGGTCACGAATTAAAGTCCTTTTCGCTCTAGGACGCATATTTAAGGAGATATGGCCAATTTACGTTTTTCATATGAAAAATTTGATTTTTCGAGGATTTTCATCAAAATTTTGATTTTTGGGGGGTGGTCACGAATTAACCTTCTTTTCGCTCTAGGGCGCATATTTAAGGAGATATGGCCAATTTAAGTTTTTCATATGAAAAATTTGATTTTTCGAGGATTTTCATCAAAATTTTGAATTTTGGGGGGTGGTCACGAATTAACCTTCTTTTCGCTCTAGGACGCATATTTAAGGAGATATGGCCAATTTAAGTTTTTCATATGAAAAATTTGATTTTTCGAGGATTTTCATCAAAATTTTGAATTTTGGGGGGTGGTCACGAATTAACCTTCTTTTCGCTCTAGGACGCATATTTAAGGAGATATGGCCAATTTAAGTTTTTCATATGAAAAATTTGATTTTTCGAGGATTTTCATCAAAATTTTGATTTTTGGGGGGTGGTCACGAATTAATCTTCTTTTCGCTCTAGGACGCATATTTAAGGAGATATGGCCAATTTAAGTTTTTCATATAAAAAATTTGATTTTTCGAGGATTTTCATCAAAATTTTGATTTTTTGGGGGTGGTCACGAATTAAAGTCCTTTTCGCTCTAGGACGCATATTTAAGGAGATATGGGCAATTTAAGTTTTTCATACGAAAAATTTGATTTTTCGAGGATTTTCATCAAAATTTTGATTTTTGGGGGGTGGTCACGATTAACCTTCTTTTCGCTCTAGGACGCATATTTAAGGAGATATGGCCAATTTAAGTTTTTCATATGAAAAATTTGATTTTTCGAGGATTTTCATCAAAATTTTGATTTTTGGGGGGTGGTCACGAATTAATCTTCTTTTCGCTCTAGGACGCATATTTAAGGAGATATGGCCAATTTAAGTTTTTCATATAAAAAATTTGATTTTTCGAGGATTTTCATCAAAATTTTGATTTTTTGGGGGTGGTCACGAATTAAAGTCCTTTTCGCTCTAGGACGCATATTTAAGGAGATATGGGCAATTTAAGTTTTTCATACGAAAAATTTGATTTTTCGAGGATTTTCATCAAAATTTTGATTTTTGGGGGGTGGTCACGATTAACCTTCTTTTCGCTCTAGGACGCATATTTAAGGAGATATGGCCAATTTAAGTTTTTCATATGAAAAATTTGATTTTTCGAGGATTTTCATCAAAATTTTGATTTTTGGGGGGTGGTCACGAATTAACCTTCTTTTCGCTCTAGGACGCATAGTTAAGGAGATATGGCCAATTTAAGTTTTTCATATGAAAAATGTGATTTTTCGAGGATTTTCACCAAAATTTTGATTTTTGGGGGGTGGTCACGAATTAACCTTCTTTTCGCTCTAGGACGCATATTTAAGGAGATATGGTCAATTTAAGTTTTTCATATGAAAAATTTGATTTTTCGAGGATTTTCATCAAAATTTTGATTTTTGGGGGGTGGTCACGAATTAACCTTCTTTTCGCTCTAAGACGCATAGTTAAGGAGATATGGCCAATTTAAGTTTTTCATATGAAAAATTTGATTTTTCGAGGATTTTCATCAAAATTTTGATTTTTTGGGGGTGGTCACGAATTAAAGTCCTTTTCGCTCTAGGACGCATATTTAAGGAGATATGGTCAATTTAAGTTTTTCATACGAAAAATTTGATTTTTCGAGGATTTTCATCAAAATATTGATTTTTGGGGGGTGGTCACGAATTAACCTTCTTTTCGCTCTAGGACGCATATTTAAGGAGATATGGCCAATTTAAGTTTTTCATATGAAAAAATAGATTTTTCGAGGATTTTCACCACAATTTTGATTTTTGGGGTGTGGTCACGAATTAACCTTCTTTTCGCTCTAGGACGCATATTTAAGGAGATATGGCCAATTTAAGTTTTTCATATGAAAAATTTGATTTCTCGAGGATTTTCATCAAAATTTTGATTTTTGGGGGGTGGTCACGAATTAACCTTCTTTTCGCTCTAGGACGCATATTTAAGGAGATATGGCCAATTTAAGTTTTTCATATGAAAAATTTGATTTGTCGAGGATTTTCATCAAAATTTTGATTTTTGGGGGGTGGTCACGAATTAACCTTCTTTTCGCTCTAGGACGCATATTTAAGGAGATATGGCCAATTTAAGTTTTTCATATGAAAAATTTGATTTTTCGAGGATTTTCATCAAAATTTTGAATTTTGGGGGGTGGTCACGAATTAACCTTCTTTTCGCTCTAGGACGCATATTTAAGGAGATATGGCCAATTTAAGTTTTTCATATGAAAAATTTGATTTTTCGAGGATTTTCATCAAAATTTTGATTTTTGGGGGGTGGTCACGAATTAAAGTCCTTTTCGCTCTAGGGCGCATATTTAAGGAGATATGGCCAATTTAAGTTTTTCATATAAAAAATTTGATTTTTCGAGGATTTTCATCAAAATTTTGATTTTTTGGGGGTGGTCACGAATTAAAGTCCTTTTCGCTCTAGGACGCATATTTAAGGAGATATGGCCAATTTACGTTTTTCATATGAAAAATTTGATTTTTCGAGGATTTTCATCAAAATTTTGATTTTTTGGGGGTGGTCACGAATTAACCTTCTTTTCGCTCTAGGACGCATATTTAAGGAGATATGGCCAATTTAAGTTTTTCATATAAAAAATTTGATTTTTCGAGGATTTTCATCAAAATTTTGATTTTTTGGGGGTGGTCACGAATTAAAGTCCTTTTCGCTCTAGGACGCATATTTAAGGAGATATGGCCAATTTAAGTTTTTCATATGAAAAATTTGATTTTTCGAGGATTTTCATTAAAATGTTGATTTTTGGGGGGTGGTCACGAATTAACCTTCTTTTCGCTCTAGGACGCATATTTAAGGAGATATGGCCAATTTAAGTTTTTCATATGAAGAATTTGATTTTTTGAGAATTTTCATAAAAATTTTGATTTTTTGGTGATGGTCACGAATTAAAGTCCTTTTCGCTCTAGGACGCATATTTAAGGAGATATGGCCAATTTAAGTTTTTCATATGAAAAATTTGATTTCTCGAGGATTTTCATCAAAATTTTGATTTTTGGGGGGTGGTCACGAATTAACCTTCTTTTCGCTCTAGGACGCATATTTAAGGAGATATGGCCAATTTAAGTTTTTCATATGAAAAATTTGATTTGTCGAGGATTTTCATCAAAATTTTGATTTTTGGGGGGTGGTCACGAATTAACCTTCTTTTCGCTCTAGGACGCATATTTAAGGAGATATGGCCAATTTAAGTTTTTCATATGAAAAATTTGATTTTTCGAGGATTTTCATCAAAATTTTGAATTTTGGGGGGTGGTCACGAATTAACCTTCTTTTCGCTCTAGGACGCATATTTAAGGAGATATGGCCAATTTAAGTTTTTCATATGAAAAATTTGATTTTTCGAGGATTTTCATCAAAATTTTGATTTTTGGGGGGTGGTCACGAATTAAAGTCCTTTTCGCTCTAGGACGCATATTTAAGGAGATATGGCCAATTTAAGTTTTTCGTATAAAAAATTTGATTTTTCGAGGATTTTCATCAAAATTTTGATTTTTTGGGGGTGGTCACGAATTAAAGTCCTTTTCGCTCTAGGACGCATATTTAAGGAGATATGGCCAATTTACGTTTTTCATATGAAAAATTTGATTTTTCGAGGATTTTCATTAAAATTTTGATTTTTGGGGGGTGGTCACGAATTAACCTTCTTTTCGCTCTAGGACGCATAGTTAAGGAGATATGGCCAATTTAAGTTTTTCATATGAAAAATTTGATTTTTCGAGGATTTTCATCAAAATTTTGATTTTTGGGGGGTGGTCACGAATTAACCTTCTTTTCGCTGGCCAATTTAAGTTTTTCATATGAAAAAATTGATTTTTCGAGGATTTTCACCAAAATTTTGATTTTTGGGGTGTGGTCACCAATTAACCTTCTTTTCGCTCTAGGACGCATATTTAAGGAGATATGGCCAATTTAAGTTTTTCATATGAAAAATTTGATTTTTCGAGGATTTTCATTAAAATTTTGATTTTTGGGGGGTGGTCACGAATTAACCTTCTTTTCGCTCTAGGACGCATAGTTAAGGAGATATGGCCAATTTAAGTTTTTCATATGAAAAATTTGAGTTTTCGAGGATTTTCATCAAAATTTTGATTTTTTGGGGGTGGTCACGAATTAAAGTCCTTTTCGCTCTAGGACGCATATTTAAGGAGATATGGCCAATTTAAGTTTTTCATATGAAAAATTTGATTTTTCGAGGATTTTCATCAAAATTTTGATTTTTGGGGGGTGGTCACGAATTAACCTTCTTTTCGCTCTAGGACGCATATTTAAGGAGATATGGCCAATTTAAGTTTTTCATATGAAAAATTTGATTTTTCGAGGATTTTCATCAAAATTTTGATTTTTGGGGGGTGGTCACGAATTAACCTTCTTTTCGCTCTAGGACGCATAGTTAAGGAGATATGGCCAATTTAAGTTTTTCATATGAAAAATTTGATTTCTCGAGGATTTTCATCAAAATTTTGATTTTTGGGGGGTGGTCCCGAATTAACCTTCTTTTCGCTCTAGGACGCATATTTAAGGAGATATGGCCAATTTAAGTTTTTCATATGAAAAATTTTATTTCTCGAGGATTTTCATCAAAATTTTGATTTTTGGGAGGTGGTCACGAATTAACCTTCTTTTCGCTCTAGGACGCATATTTAAGGAGATATGGCCAATTTAAGTTTTTCATGTGAAAAATTTGATTTTTTGAGGATTTTCATCAAAATTTTGATTTTTGGGGGGTGGTCACGAATTAACCTTCTTTTCGCTCTAGGACGCATATTTAAGGAGATATGGCCAATTTAAGTTTTTCATATAAAAATTTGATTTTTCGAGGATTTTCATCGAAATTTTGATTTTTTGGGGGTGGTCACGAAATAAAGTCCTTTGCGCTCTAGGACGCATATTTAAGGAGATATGGCCAATTTAAGTTTTTCATATGAAAAATTTGATTTTTCGAGGATTTTCATCAAAATTTTGATGGGGGTGGTCACGAATTAACCTTCTTTTCGCTTTAGGACGCATAGTTAAGGAGATATGGCCAATTTAAGTTTTTCATATGAAAAATGTGATTTTTCGAGGATTTTCACCAAAATTTTGATTTTTGGGGGGTGGTCACGAATTAACCTTCTTTTCGCTCTAGGACGCATATTTAAGGAGATATGGCCAATTTAAGTTTTTCATACGAAAAATTTGATTTTTCGAGGATTTTCATCAAAATTTTGATTTTTTGGGGGTGGTCACGAATTAAAGTCCTTTTCGCTCTAGGACGCATATTTAAGGAGATATGGCCAATTTACGTTTTTCATATGAAAAATTTGATTTTTCGAGGATTTTCATCAAAATTTTGATTTTTGGGGGGTGGTCACGAATTAACCTTCTTTTCGCTCTAGGGCGCATATTTAAGGAGATATGGCCAATTTAAGTTTTTCATATGAAAAATTTGATTTTTCGAGGATTTTCATCAAAATTTTGAATTTTGGGGGGTGGTCACGAATTAACCTTCTTTTCGCTCTAGGACGCATATTTAAGGAGATATGGCCAATTTAAGTTTTTCATATGAAAAATTTGATTTTTCGAGGATTTTCATCAAAATTTTGATTTTTTGGGGGTGGTCACGAATTAAAGTCCTTTTCGCACTAGGACGCATATTTAAGGAGATATGGCCAATTTAAGTTTTTCATATGAAAATTTTGATTTTTCGAGGATTTTCATCAAAATTTTGATTTTTGGGGGGTGGTCACGAATTAACCTTCTTTTCGCTCTAGGACGCATAGTTAAGGAGATATGGCCAATTTAAGTTTTTCATATGAAAAATTTTATTTCTCGAGGATTTTCATCAAAATTTTGATTTTTGGGGGGTGGTCACTAATTAATCTTCATTTCGCTCTAGGACGCATATTTAAGGAGATATGGCCAATTTAAGTTTTTCATATAAAAAATTTGATTTTTCGAGGATTTTCATCAAAATTTTGATTTTTTGGGGGTGGTGACGAATTAAAGTCCTTTTCGCTCTAGGACGCATATTTAAGGAGATATGGGCAATTTAAGTTTTTCATACGAAAAATTTGATTTTTCGAGGATTTTCATCAAAATTTTGATTTTTGGGGGGTGGTCACGATTAACCTTCTTTTCGCTCTAGGACGCATATTTAAGGAGATATGGCCAATTTAAGTTTTTCATATGAAAAATTTGATTTTTCGAGGATTTTCATCAAAATTTTGATTTTTGGGGGGTGGTCACGAATTAACCTTCTTTTCGCTCTAGGACGCATAGTTAAGGAGATATGGCCAATTTAAGTTTTTCATATGAAAAATTTGATTTTTCGAGGATTTTCATCAAAATTTTGATTTTTGGGGGGTGGTCACGAATTAACCTTCTTTTCGCTCTAAGACGCATAGTTAAGGAGATATGGCCAATTTAAGTTTTTCATATGAAAAATTTGATTTTTCGAGGATTTTCATCAAAATTTTGATTTTTTGGGGGTGGTCACGAATTAAAGTCCTTTTCGCTCTAGGACGCATATTTAAGGAGATATGGCCAATTTAAGTTTTTCATACGAAAAATTTGATTTTTCGAGGATTTTCATCAAAATATTGATTTTTGGGGGGTGGTCACGAATTAACCTTCTTTTCGCTCTAGGACGCATATTTAAGGAGATATGGCCAATTTAAGTTTTTCATATGAAAAAATAGATTTTTCGAGGATTTTCACCACAATTTTGATTTTTGGGGTGTGGTCACGAATTAACCTTCTTTTCGCTCTAGGACGCATATTTAAGGAGATATGGCCAATTTAAGTTTTTCATATGAAAAATTTGATTTTTCGAGGATTTTCATTAAAATTTTGATTTTTGGGGGGTGGTCACGAATTAACCTTCTTTTCGCTCTAAGACGCATAGTTAAGGAGATATGGCCAATTTAAGTTTTTCATATGAAAAATTTGATTTTTCGAGGATTTTCATCAAAATTTTGATTTTTTGGGGGTGGTCACGAATTAAAGTCCTTTTCGCTCTAGGACGCATATTTAAGGAGATATGGCCAATTTAAGTTTTTCATACGAAAAATTTGATTTTTCGAGGATTTTCATCAAAATGTTGATTTTTGGGGGGTGGTCACGAATTAACCTTCTTTTCGCTCTAGGACGCATATTTAAGGAGATATGGCCAATTTAAGTTTTTCATATGAAGAATTTGATTTTTTGAGAATTTTCATAAAAATTTTGATTTTTTGGTGATGGTCACGAATTAAAGTCCTTTTCGCTCTAGGACGCATATTTAAGGAGATATGGCCAATTTAAGTTTTTCATATGAAAAATTTGATTTCTCGAGGATTTTCATCAAAATTTTGATTTTTGGGGGGTGGTCACGAATTAACCTTCTTTTCGCTCTAGGACGCATATTTAAGGAGATATGGCCAATTTAAGTTTTTCATATGAAAAATTTGATTTGTCGAGGATTTTCATCAAAATTTTGATTTTTGGGGGGTGGTCACGAATTAACCTTCTTTTCGCTCTAGGACGCATATTTAAGGAGATATGGCCAATTTAAGTTTTTCATATAAAAATTTGATTTTTCGAGGATTTTCATCAAAATTTTGAATTTTGGGGGGTGGTCACGAATTAACCTTCTTTTCGCTCTAGGACGCATATTTAAGGAGATATGGCCAATTTAAGTTTTTCATATGAAAAATTTGATTTTTCGAGGATTTTCATCAAAATTTTGATTTTTGGGGGGTGGTCACGAATTAAAGTCCTTTTCGCTCTAGGACGCATATTTAAGGAGATATGGCCAATTTAAGTTTTTCATATAAAAAATTTGATTTTTCGAGGATTTTCATCAAAATTTTGATTTTTTGGGGGTGGTCGCGAATTAAAGTCCTTTTCGCTCTAGGACGCATATTTAAGGAGATATGGCCAATTTACGTTTTTCATATGAAAAATTTGATTTTTCGAGGATTTTCATCAAAATTTTGATTTTTGGGGGGTGGTCACGAATTAACCTTCTTTTCGCTCTAGGACGCATATTTAAGGAGATATGGCCAATTTAAGTTTTTCATATAAAAAATTTGATTTTTCGAGGATTTTCATCAAAATTTTGATTTTTTGGGGGTGGTCACGAATTAAAGTCCTTTTCGCTCTAGGACGCATATTTAAGGAGATATGGCCAATTTAAGTTTTTCATATGAAAAATTTGATTTTTCGAGGATTTTCATTAAAATTTTGATTTTTGGGGGGTGGTCACGAATTAACCTTCTTTTCGCTCTAGGACGCATAGTTAAGGAGATATGGCCAATTTAAGTTTTTCATATGAAAAATTTGAGTTTTCGAGGATTTTCATCAAAATTTTGATTTTTTGGGGGTGGTCACGAATTAAAGTCCTTTTCGCTCTAGGACGCATATTTAAGGAGATATGGCCAATTTAAGTTTTTCATATGAAAAATTTGATTTTTCGAGGATTTTCATCAAAATTTTGAATTTTGGGGGGTGGTCACGAATTAACCTTCTTTTCGCTCTAGGACGCATATTTGAGGAGATATGGCCAGTTTAAGTTTTTCATATGAAAAATTTGATTTTTCGAGGATTTTCATCAAAATTTTGAATTTTGGGGGGTGGTCACGAATTAACCTTCTTTTCGCTCTAGGACGCATAGTTAAGGAGATATGGCCAATTTAAGTTTTTCATATGAAAAATTTTATTTCTCGAGGATTTTCATCAAAATTTTGATTTTTGGGGGGTGGTCACGAATTAACCTTCTTTTCGCTCTAGGACGCATATTTAAGGAGATATGACCAATTTAAGTTTTTCATATGAAAAATTTGATTTGTCGAGGATTTTCATCAAAATTTTGATTTTTGGGGGGTGGTCACGAATTAACCTTCTTTTCGCTCTAGGACGCATAGTTAAGGAGATATGGCCAATTTAAGTTTTTCATATGAAAAATTTTATTTCTCGAGGATTTTCATCAAAATTTTGATTTTTGGGGGGTGGTCACGAATTAACCTTCTTTTCGCTCTAGGACGCATATTTAAGGAGATATGGCCAATTTAAGTTTTTCATGTGAAAAATGTGATTTTTTGAGGATTTTCATCAAAATTTTGTTTTTTGGGGGGTGGTCACGAATTAAAGTCCTTTTCGCTCTAGGACGCATATTTAAGGAGATATGGGCAATTTAAGTTTTTCATACGAAAAATTAGATTTTTCGAGGATTTTCATCAAAATTTTGATTTTTTGGGGGTGGTCACGATTAACCTTCTTTTCGCTCTAGGACGCATATTTAAGGAGATATGGCCAATTTAAGTTTTTCATATGAAAAATTTGATTTTTCGAGGATTTTCATCAAAATTTTGATATGGGGTGGTCACGAATTAACCTTCTTTTCGCTCTAGGACGCATATTTAAGGAGATATGGTCAATTTAAGTTTTTCATATGAAAAATTTGATTTTTCGAGGATTTTCATCAAAATTTTGATTTTTGGGGGGTGGTCACGAATTAACCTTCTTTTCGCTCTAAGACGCATAGTTAAGGAGATATGGCCAATTTAAGTTTTTCATATGAAAAATTTGATTTTTCGAGGATTTTCATCAAAATTTTGATTTTTTGGGGGTGGTCACGAATTAAAGTCCTTTTCGCTCTAGGACGCATATTTAAGGAGATATGGCCAATTTAAGTTTTTCATATGAAAAATTTGATTTTTCGAGGATTTTCATTAAAATTTTGATTTTTGGGGGGTGGTCACGAATTAACCTTCTTTTCGCTCTAAGACGCATAGTTAAGGAGATATGGCCAATTTAAGTTTTTCATATGAAAAATTTGATTTTTCGAGGATTTTCATCAAAATTTTGATTTTTTGGGGGTGGTCACGAATTAAAGTCCTTTTCGCTCTAGGACGCATATTTAAGGAGATATGGCCAATTTAAGTTTTTCATACGAAAAATTTGATTTTTCGAGGATTTTCATCAAAATATTGATTTTTGGGGGGTGGTCACGAATTAACCTTCTTTTCGCTCTAGGACGCATATTTAAGGAGATATGGCCAATTTAAGTTTTTCATATGAAGAATTTGATTTTTTGAGAATTTTCATAAAAATTTTGATTTTTTGGTGATGGTCACGAATTAAAGTCCTTTTCGCTCTAGGACGCATATTTAAGGAGATATGGCCAATTTAAGTTTTTCATATGAAAAATTTGATTTGTCGAGGATTTTCATCAAAATTTTGATTTTTGGGGGGTGGTCACGAATTAACCTTCTTTTCGCTCTAGGACGCATATTTAAGGAGATATGGCCAATTTAAGTTTTTCATATGAAAAAATTGATTTTTCGAGGATTTTCATCAAAATTTTGATTTTTGGGGGGTGGTCACGAATTAACCTTCTTTTCGCTCTAGGACGCATATTTAAGGAGATATGGCCAATTTAAGTTTTTCATATGAAAAATTTGATTTTTCGAGGATTTTCATCAAAATTTTGATTTTTGGGGGGTGGTCACGAATTAAAGTCCTTTTCGCTCTAGGACGCATATTTAAGGAGATATGGCCAATTTAAGTTTTTCATATACAAAATTTGATTTTTCGAGGATTTTCATCAAAATTTTGATTTTTTGATTTGGGGGTGGTCACGAATTAAAGTCCTTTTCGCTCTAGGACGCATATTTAAGGAGATATGGGCAATTTAAGTTTTTCATACGAAAAATTTGATTTTTCGAGGATTTTCATCAAAATTTGGATTTTTTGGGGGTGGTCACGAATTAAAGTCCTTTTCGCACTAGGACGCATATTTAAGGAGATATGGCCAATTTAAGTTTTTCATATGAAAAATGTGATTTTTCGAGGATTTTCATCAAAATTTTGATTTTTGGGGGGTGGTCACGAATTAAAGTCCTTTTCGCTCTAGGACGCATATTTAAGGAGATATGGGCAATTTAAGTTTTTCATACGAAAAATTTGATTTTTCGAGGATTTTCATCAAAATTTTGATTTTTGGGGGGTGGTCACGATTAACCTTCTTTTCGCTCTAGGACGCATATTTAAGGAGATATGGCCAATTTAAGTTTTTCATATAAAAAATTTGATTTTTCGAGGATTTTCATCAAAATTTTGATTTTTTGATTTGGGGGTGGTCACGAATTAAAGTCCTTTTCGCTCTAGGACGCATATTTAAGGAGATATGGCCAATTTAAGTTTTTCATATAAAAAATTTGATTTTTCGAGGATTTTCATCAAAATTTTGATTTTTTGGGGGTGGTCACGAATTAAAGTCCTTTTCGCTCTAGGACGCATATTTAAGGAGATATGGGCAATTTAAGTTTTTCATACGAAAAATTTGATTTTTCGAGGATTTTCATCAAAATTTTGATTTTTGGGGGGTGGTCACGAATTAAAGTCCTTTTCGCTCTAGGACGCATATTTAAGGAGACATGGCCAATTTAAGTTTTTCATACGAAAAATTTGATTTCTCGAGGATTTTCATCAAAATATTGATTTTTGGGGGGTGGTCACGAATTAACCTTCTTTTCGCTCTAGGACGCATATTTAAGGAGATATGGCCAATTTAAGTTTTTCATATGAAAAAATTGATTTTTCGAGGATTTTCACCAAAATTTTGATTTTTGGGGTGTGGTCACGAATTAACCTTCTTTTCGCTCTAGGACGCATATTTAAGGAGATATGGCCAATTTAAGTTTTTCATATGAAAAATTTGATTTTTCGAGGATTTTCACCAAAATTTTGATTTTTGGGGGGTGGTCACGAATTAACCTTCTTTTCGCTCTAGGACGCATAGTTAAGGAGATATGGCCAATTTAAGTTTTTCATATGAAAAATTTGATTTTTCGAGGATTTTCATCAAAATTTTGATTTTTTGGGGGTGGTCACGAATTAAAGTCCTTTTCGCTCTAGGACGCATATTTAAGGAGACATGGCCAATTTAAGTTTTTCATACGAAAATTTTGATTTCTCGAGGATTTTCATCAAAATATTGACTTTTGGGGGGTGGTCACGAATTAACCTTCTTTTCGCTCTAGGACGCATATTTAAGGAGATATGGCCAATTTAAGTTTTTCATATGAAAAATTTGATTTTTTGAGAATTTTCATAAAAATTTTGATTTTTTGGGGATGGTCACGAATTAAAGTCCTTTTCGCTCTAGGACGCATATTTAAGGAGATATGGGCAATTTAAGTTTTTCATATGAAAAATTTGTTTTTTCGAGGATTTTCATCAAAATTTTGAATTTTGGGGGGTGGTCACGAATTAACCTTCTTTTCGCTCTAGGACGCATATGTAAGGAGATATGGCCAATTTAAGTTTTTCATATGAAAAATTTGATTTTTCGAGGATTTTCATCAAAATTTTGATTTTTTGGGGGTGGTCACGAATTAAAGTCCTTTTCGCTCTAGGACGCATATTTAAGGAGATATGGCCAATTTAAGTTTTTCATATGAAAAATTTGATTTTTCGAGGATTTTCATCAAAATTTTGATTTTTGGGGGGTGGTCACGAATTAACCTTCTTTTCGCTCTAGGACGCATATTTAAGGAGATATGGCCAATTTAAGTTTTTCATATGAAAAAATTGATTTTTCGAGGATTTTCACCAAAATTTTGATTTTTTGGGTGTGGTCACGAATTAACTTTCTTTTCGCTCTAGGACGCATATTTAAGGAGATATGGCCAATTTAAGTTTTTCATATGAAAAATTTGATTTTTCGAGGATTTTCATCAAAATTTTGATTTTTGGGGGGTGGTCACATTAACCTTCTTTTCGCTCTAGGACGCATAGTTAAGGAGATATGGCCAATTTAAGTTTTTCATATGAAAAATTTGCTTTTTCGAGAATTTTCATCAAAATTTTGATTTTTTGGGGGTGGTCACGAATTAACCTTCTTTTCGCTCTAGGACGCATATTTAAGGAGACATGGCCAATTTAAGTTTTTCATACGAAAAATTTGATTTCTCGAGGATTTTCATCAAAATATTGATTTTTGGGGGGTGGTCACGAATTAACCTTCTTTTCGCTCTAGGACGCATATTTAAGGAGATATGGCCAATTTAAGTTTTTCATATGAAAAATGTGATTTTTCGAGGATTTTCACCAAAATTTTGATTTTTGGGGGGTGGTTACGAATTAACCTTCTTTTCGCTCTAGGACGCATATTTAAGGAGATATGGCCAATTTAAGTTTTTCATACGAAAAATTTGATTTTTCGAGGATTTTCATCAAAATTTTGATTTTTTGGGGGTGGTCACGAATTAAAGTCCTTTTCGCTCTAGGACGCATATTTAAGGTCACGAATTAACCTTCTTTTCGCTCTTAAGGAGATATGGCCAATTTAAGTTTTTCATATGAAAAATTTGATTTTTCGAGGATTTTCATCAAAATTTTGATTTTTGGGGGGTGGTCACGAATTAACCTTCTTTTCGCTCTAGGACGCATATTTAAGGAGATATGGTCAATTTAAGTTTTTCATATGAAAAAATTGATTTTTCGAGGATTTTCACCAAAATTTTGATTTTTGGGGTGTGGTCACGAATTAACCTTCTTTTCGCTCTAGGACGCATATTTAAGGAGATATGGCCAATTTAAGTTTTTCATATGAAAAATTTGATTTTTCGAGGATTTTCATTAAAATTTTGATTTTTGGGGGATGGTCACGAATTAACCTTCTTTTCGCTCTAGGACGCATAGTTAAGGAGATATGGCCAATTTAAGTTTTTCATATGATAAATTTGATTTTTCGAGGATTTTCATCAAAATTTTGATTTTTTGGGGGTGGTCACGAATTAAAGTCCATTTCGCTCTAGGACGCATATTTAAGGAGATATGGCCAATTTAAGTTTTTCATATGAAAAATTAGATTTTTCGAGAATTTTCATCAAAATTTTGAATTTTGGGGGGTTGTCACGAATTAACCTTCTTTTCGCTCTAGGACGCATATTTAAGGAGATATGGCCAATTTAAGTTTTTCATATGAAAAATTTGATTTTTCGAGGATTTTCATCAAAATTTTGATTTTTGGGGGGTGGTCACGAATTAACCTTCTTTTCGCTCTAGGACGCATATTTAAGGAGATATGGCCAATTTAAGTTTTTCATATGAAAAATTTTATTTTTCGAGGATTTTCATCAAAATTTTGATTTTTGGGGGGTGGTCACGAATTAAAGTCCTTTTCGCTCTAGGACGCATATTTAAGGAGATATGGCCAATTTAAGTTTTTCATATAAAAAATTTGATTTTTCGAGGATTTTCATCAAAATTTTGATTTTTTGGGGGTGGTCACGAATTAAAGTCCTTTTCGCTCTAGGACGCATATTTAAGGAGATATGGGCAATTTAAGTTTTTCAAACGAAAAATTTGATTTTTCGAGGATTTTCATCAAAATTTTGATTTTTTGGGGGTGGTCACGAATTAAAGTCCTTTTCGCACTAGGACGCATATTTAAGGAGATATGGCCAATTTAAGTTTTTCATATGAAAAATGTGATTTTTCGAGGATTTTCATCAAAATTTTGATTTTTGGGGGGTGGTCACGAATTAAAGTCCTTTTCGCTCTAGGACGCATATTTAAGGAGATATGGCCAATTTAAGTTTTTCATATAAAAAATTTGATTTTTCGAGGATTTTCATCAAAATTTTGATTTTTGGGGGGTGGTCACATTAACCTTCTTTTCGCTCTAGGACGCATAGTTAAGGAGATATGGCCAATTTAAGTTTTTCATATGAAAAATTTGCTTTTTCGAGAATTTTCATCAAAATTTTGATTTTTTGGGGGTGGTCACGAATTAACCTTCTTTTCGCTCTAGGACGCATATTTAAGGAGACATGGCCAATTTAAGTTTTTCATACGAAAAATTTGATTTCTCGAGGATTTTCATCAAAATATTGATTTTTGGGGGGTGGTCACGAATTAACCTTCTTTTCGCTCTAGGACGCATATTTAAGGAGATATGGCCAATTTAAGTTTTTCATATGAAAAATGTGATTTTTCGAGGATTTTCACCAAAATTTTGATTTTTGGGGGGTGGTTACGAATTAACCTTCTTTTCGCTCTAGGACGCATATTTAAGGAGATATGGCCAATTTAAGTTTTTCATACGAAAAATTTGATTTTTCGAGGATTTTCATCAAAATTTTGATTTTTTGGGGGTGGTCACGAATTAAAGTCCTTTTCGCTCTAGGACGCATATTTAAGGTCACGAATTAACCTTCTTTTCGCTCTTAAGGAGATATGGCCAATTTAAGTTTTTCATATGAAAAATTTGATTTTTCGAGGATTTTCATCAAAATTTTGATTTTTGGGGGGTGGTCACGAATTAACCTTCTTTTCGCTCTAGGACGCATATTTAAGGAGATATGGTCAATTTAAGTTTTTCATATGAAAAAATTGATTTTTCGAGGATTTTCACCAAAATTTTGATTTTTGGGGTGTGGTCACGAATTAACCTTCTTTTCGCTCTAGGACGCATATTTAAGGAGATATGGCCAATTTAAGTTTTTCATATGAAAAATTTGATTTTTCGAGGATTTTCATTAAAATTTTGATTTTTGGGGGATGGTCACGAATTAACCTTCTTTTCGCTCTAGGACGCATAGTTAAGGAGATATGGCCAATTTAAGTTTTTCATATGAAAAATTTGATTTTTCGAGGATTTTCATCAAAATTTTGATTTTTTGGGGGTGGTCACGAATTAAAGTCCATTTCGCTCTAGGACGCATATTTAAGGAGATATGGCCAATTTAAGTTTTTCATATGAAAAATTAGATTTTTCGAGAATTTTCATCAAAATTTTGAATTTTGGGGGGTTGTCACGAATTAACCTTCTTTTCGCTCTAGGACGCATATTTAAGGAGATATGGCCAATTTAAGTTTTTCATATGAAAAATTTGATTTTTCGAGGATTTTCATCAAAATTTTGATTTTTGGGGGGTGGTCACGAATTAACCTTCTTTTCGCTCTAGGACGCATATTTAAGGAGATATGGCCAATTTAAGTTTTTCATATGAAAAATTTTATTTTTCGAGGATTTTCATCAAAATTTTGATTTTTGGGGGGTGGTCACGAATTAAAGTCCTTTTCGCTCTAGGACGCATATTTAAGGAGATATGGCCAATTTAAGTTTTTCATATAAAAAATTTGATTTTTCGAGGATTTTCATCAAAATTTTGATTTTTTGGGGGTGGTCACGAATTAAAGTCCTTTTCGCTCTAGGACGCATATTTAAGGAGATATGGGCAATTTAAGTTTTTCAAACGAAAAATTTGATTTTTCGAGGATTTTCATCAAAATTTTGATTTTTTGGGGGTGGTCACGAATTAAAGTCCTTTTCGCACTAGGACGCATATTTAAGGAGATATGGCCAATTTAAGTTTTTCATATGAAAAATGTGATTTTTCGAGGATTTTCATCAAAATTTTGATTTTTGGGGGGTGGTCACGAATTAAAGTCCTTTTCGCTCTAGGACGCATATTTAAGGAGATATGGCCAATTTAAGTTTTTCATATAAAAAATTTGATTTTTCGAGGATTTTCATCAAAATTTTGATTTTTTGGGGGTGGTCACGAATTAACCTTCTTTTCGCTCTAGGACGCATATTTAAGGAGATATGGGCAATTTAAGTTTTTCATACGAAAATTTTGATTTTCGAGCATTTTCATCAAAATTTTGATTTTTTGGGGGTGGTCACGAATTAAAGTCCTTTTCGCACTAGGACGCATATTTAAGGAGATATGGCCAATTTAAGTTTTTCATATGAAAAATGTGATTTTTCGAGGATTTTCATCAAAATTTTGATTTTTGGGGGGTGGTCACGAATTAACCTTCTTTTCGCTCTAGGACGCATAGTTAAGGAGATATGGCCAATTTAAGTTTTTCATATGAAAAATTTTATTTCTCGAGGATTTTCATCAAAATTTTGTTTTTTGGGGGGTGGTCACGAATTAACCTTCTTTTCGCTCTAGGACGCATATTTAAGGAGATATGGCCAATTTAAGTTTTTCATATGAAAAATTTGATTTTTCGAGGATTTTCATCAAAATTTTGATTTTTGGGCGGTGGTCACGTATTAACCTTCTTTTCGCTCTAGGACGCATAGTTAAGGAGATATGGCCAATTTAAGTTTTTCATATGAAAAATTTGATTTTTCGAGGATTTTCATCAAAATTTTGATTTTTTGGGGGTGGTCACGAATTAACCTTCTTTTCGCTCTAGGACGCATATGTAAGGAGACATGGCCAATTTAAGTTTTTCATACGAAAAATTTGATTTCTCGAGGATTTTCATCAAAATATTGATTTTTGGGGGGTGGTCACGAATTAACCTTCTTTTCGCTCTAGGACGCATATTTAAGGAGATATGGCCAATTTAAGTTTTTCATATGAAAAATTTGATTTTTTGAGAATTTTCATAAAAATTTTGATTTTTTGGGGATGGTCACGAATTAAAGTCCTTTTCGCTCTAGGACGCATATTTAAGGAGATATGGCCAATTTAAGTTTTTCATATGAAAAATTTGATTTTTCGAGGATTTTCATCAAAATTTTGATTTTTGGGGGGTGGTCACGATTAACCTTCTTTTCGCTCTAGGACGCATATTTAAGGAGATATGGCCAATTTAAGTTTTTCAAATGAAAAATTTGATTTTTCGAGGATTTTCATCAAAATTTTGATGGGGGGTGGTCACGAATTAACCTTCTTTTCGCTCTAGGACGCATAGTTAAGGAGATATGGCCAATTTAAGTTTTTCATATGAAAAATGTGATTTTTCGAGGATTTTCACCAAAATTTTGATTTTTAGGGGGTGGTCACGAATTAACCTTCTTTTCGCTCTAGGACGCATATTTAAGGAGATATGGCCAATTTAAGTTTTTCATACGAAAAATTTGATTTTTCGAGGATTTTCATCAAAATTTTGATTTTTTGGGGGTGGTCACGAATTAAAGTCCTTTTCGCTCTAGGACGCATATTTAAGGAGATATGGCCAATTTAAGTTTTTCATATGAAAAATTTGATTTCTCGAGGATTTTCATCAAAATTTTGATTTTTGGGGGGTGGTCACGAATTAACCTTCTTTTCGCTCTAGCACGCATATATAAGGAGATATGGCCAATTTAAGTTTTTCATATGAAAAATTTGATTTTTCGAGGATTTTCATCAAAATTTTGATTTTTGGGGGGTGGTCACGAATTAACCTTCTTTTCGCTCTAGGACGCATATTTAAGGAGATATGGCCAATTTAAGTTTTTCATATGAAAAAATTGATTTTTCGAGGATTTTCACCAAAATTTTGATTTTTGGGGTGTGGTCACGAATTAACCTTCTTTTCGCTCTAGGACGCATATTTAAGGAGATATGGCCAATTTAAGTTTTTCATACGAAAAATTTGATTTTTCGAGGATTTTCATCAAAATTTTGATTTTTTGGGGGTGGTCACGAATTAAAGTCCTTTTCGCTCTAGGACGCATATTTAAGGAGATATGGCCAATTTAAGTTTTTCATATGAAAAATTTGATTTCTCGAGGATTTTCATCAAAATTTTGATTTTTGGGGGGTGGTCACGAATTAACCTTCTTTTCGCTCTAGCACGCATATTTAAGGAGATATGGCCAATTTAAGTTTTTCATATGAAAATTTTGATTTTTCGAGGATTTTCATCAAAAGTTTGATTTTTGGGGGGTGGTCACGAATTAACCTTCTTTTCGCTCTAGGACGCATATTTAAGGAGATATGGCCAATTTAAGTTTTTCATATGAAAAAATTGATTTTTCGAGGATTTTCACCAAAATTTTGATTTTTGGGGTGTGGTCACGAATTAACCTTCTTTTCGCTCTAGGACGCATATTTAAGGAGATATGGCCAATTTAAGTTTTTCAAATGAAAAATTTGATTTTTCGAGGATTTTCATCAAAATTTTGATGGGGGGTGGTCACGAATTAACCTTCTTTTCGCTCTAGGACGCATAGTTAAGGAGATATGGCCAATTTAAGTTTTTCATATGAAAAATGTGATTTTTCGAGGATTTTCACCAAAATTTTGATTTTTGGGGGGTGGTCACGAATTAACCTTCTTTTCGCTCTAGGACGCATATTTAAGGAGATATGGCCAATTTAAGTTTTTCATACGAAAAATTTGATTTTTCGAGAATTTTCATCAAAATTTTGAATTTTGGGGGGTGGTCACGAATTAACCTTCTTTTCGCTCTAGGACGCATATTTAAGGAGATATGGCCAATTTAAGTTTTTCATATGAAAAATTTGATTTTTCGAGGATTTTCATCAAAATTTTGATTTTTGGGGGGTGGTCACGAATTAACCTTCTTTTCGCTCTAGGACGCATATTTAAGGAGATATGGCCAATTTAAGTTTTTCATATGAAAAATTTGATTTTTCGAGGATTTTCATCAAAATTTTGATTTTTGGGGGGTGGTCACGAATTAAAGTCCTTTTCGCTCTAGGACGCATATTTAAGGAGATGTGGCCAATTTAAGTTTTTCATATAAAAAATTTGATTTTTCGAGGATTTTCATCAAAATTTTGATTTTTTGGGGGTGGTCACGAATTAAAGTCCTTTTCGCTCTAGGACGCATATTTAAGGAGATATGGGCAATTTAAGTTTTTCATACGAAAAATTTGATTTTTCGAGGATTTTCATCAAAATTTTGATTTTTTGGGGGTGGTCACGAATTAAAGTCCTTTTCGCACTAGGACGCATATTTAAGGAGATATGGCCAATTTAAGTTTTTCATGTGAAAAATTTGATTTTTTGAGGATTTTCATCAAAATTTTGATTTTTTGGGGGTGGTCACGAATTAACCTACTTTTCGCTCTAGGACGCATAGTTAAGGAGATATGGCCAATTTAAGTTTTTCATACGAAAAATTTGATTTTTCGAGGATTTTCATCAAAATTTTGATTTTTGGGGGGTGGTCACGATTAACCTTCTTTTCGCTCTAGGACGCATAGTTAAGGAGATATGACCAATTTAAGTTTTTCATATGAAAAATGTGATTTTTCGAGGATTTTCACCAAAATTTTGATTTTTGGGGGGTGGTCACGAATTAACCTTCTTTTCGCTCTAGGACGCATATTTAAGGAGATATGGCCAATTTAAGTTTTTCATATGAAAAATTTGATTTTTTGAGAATTTTCATAAAAATTGTGATTTTTTTGGGGATGGTCACGAATTAAAATCCTTTTCGCTCTGGGACGCATATTTAAGGAGATATGGCCAATTTAAGTTTTTCATATGAAAAATTTGATTTTTCGAGGATTTTCATCAAAATTTTGATGGGGGGTGAACACGAATTAACCTTCTTTTCGCTCTAGGACGCATAGTTAAGGAGATATGACCAATTTAAGTTTTTCATATGAAAAATGTGATTTTTCGAGGATTTTCACCAAAATTTTGATTTTTGGGGGGTGGTCACGAATTAACCTTCTTTTTGCTCTAGGACGCATATTTAAGGAGATTTGGCCAATTTAAGTTTTTCATACGAAAAATTTGAGTTTTCGAGGATTTTCATCAAAATTTTGATTTTTTGGGGGTGGTCACGAATTAAAGTCCTTTTCGCTCTAGGACGCATATTTAAGGAGATATGGCCAATTTAAGTTTTTCATATGAAAATTTTGATTTTTCGAGGATTTTCATCAAAATTTTGATTTTTGGGGGGTGGTCACGAATTAACCTTCTTTTCGCTCTAGGACGCATATTTAAGGAGATATGGCCAATTTAAGTTTTTCATATGAAAAAATTGATTTTTCGAGGATTTTCACAAAAATTTTGATTTTTGGGGTGTGGCCACGAATTAACCTTCTTTTCGCTCTAGGACGCATATTTAAGGAGATATGGCCAATTTAAGTTTTTCATATGAAAAATTTGATTTTTCGAGGATTTTCATCAAAATTTTGATTTCTGGGGGGTGGTCACGAATTAAAGTCCTTTTCGCTCTAGGACGCATATTTAAGGAGATATGGCCAATTTAAGTTTTTCATATCAAAAATTTGATTTTTCGAGGATTTTCATCAAAATTTTGATTTTTTGGGGGTGGTCACGAATTAAAGTCCTTTTCGCACTAGGACGCATATTTAAGAAGATATGGGCAATTTAAGTTTTTCATACGAAAAATTTGATTTTTCGAGGATTTTCATCAAAATTTTGATTTTTTGGGGGTGGTCACGAATTAACCTTCTTTTCGCACTAGGACGCATATTTAAGGAGATATGGCCAATTGAAGTTTTTCATATGAAAAATGTGATTTTTCGAGGATTTTCATCAAAATTTTGATTTTTGGGGGGTGGTCACGAATTAACCTTCTTTTCGCTCTAGGACGCATAGTTAAGGAGATATGGCCAATTTAAGTTTTTCATATGAAAAATTTTATTTCTCGAGGATTTTCATCAAAATTTTGATTTTTGGGGGGTGGTCACGAATTAACCTTCTTTTCGCTCTAGGACGCATATTTAAGGAGATATGGCCAATTTAAGTTTTTCATGCGAAAAATTTGATTTGTTGAGGATTTTCATCAAAATTTTGATTTTTTGGGAATGGTCACGAATTAAAGTCCTTTTCGCTCTAGGACGCATATTTAAGAAGATATGGGCAATTTAAGTTTTTCATACGAAAAATTTGATTTTTCGAGGATTTTCATCAAAATTTTGATTTTTTGGGGGTGGTCACGAATTAAAGTCCTTTTCGCACTAGGACGCATATTTAAGGAGATATGGCCAATTTAAGTTTTTCATATGAAAAATGTGATTTTTCGAGGATTTTCACCAAAATTTTGATTTTTGGGGGGTGGTCACGAATTAACCTACTTTTCGCTCTAGGACGCATAGTTAAGGAGATATGGCCAATTTAAGTTTTTCATATGAAAAATTTGATTTTTCGAGGATTTTCATCAAAATTTTGATTTTTTGGGGGTAGTCACGAATTAACCTTCTTTTCGCTCTAGGACGCATATTTAAGGAGATATGGCCAATTTAAGTTTTTCATACGAAAAATTTGATTTCTCGAGGATTTTCATCAAAATATTGATTTTTGAGGGGTGGTCACGAATTAACCTTCTTTTCGCTCTAGGACGCATATTTAAGGAGATATGGCCAATTTAAGTTTTTCATATGAAAAATTTGATTTTTTGAGAATTTTCATAAAAATTTTGATTTTTTGGGGATGGTCACGAATTAAAGTCCTTTTCGCTCTAGGACGCATATTTAAGGAGATATGGCCAATTTAAGTTTTTCATATGAAAAAATTGATTTTTCGAGGATTTTCATAAAAATTTTGATTTTTTGGGGATGGTCACGAATTAAAGTCCTTTTCGCTCTAGGACGCATATTTAAGGAGATATGGCCAATTTAAGTTTTTCATATGAAAATTTTGATTTTTCGAGGATTTTCATCAAAATTTTGAATTTTGGGGGGTGGTCACGAATTAACCTTCTTTTCGCTCTAGGACGCATAGTTAAGGAGATATGGCCAATTTAAGTTTTTCATACGAAAAATTTGATTTTTCGAGGATTTTCATCAAAATTTTGATTTTTTGGGGGTGGTCACGAATTAAAGTCCTTTTCGCTCTAGGACGCATATTTAAGGAGATATGGCCAATTTAAGTTTTTCATATGAAAAATTTGATTTTTTGAGAATTTTCATAAAAATTTTGATTTTTTAGGGATGGTCACGAATTAAAGTCCTTTTCGCTCTAGGACGCATATTTAAGGAGATATGGCCAATTTAAGTTTTTCATATGAAAAATTTGATTTTTCGAGGATTTTCATCAAAATTTTGATGGGGGGTGGTCACGAATTAACCTTCTTTTCGCTCTAGGACGCATAGTTAAGGAGATATGGCCAATTTAAGTTTTTCATATGAAAAATGTGATTTTTCGAGGATTTTCACCAAAATTTTGATTTTTGGGGGGTGGTCACGAATTAACCTTCTTTTCGCTCTAGGACGCATATTTAAGGAGATATGGCCAATTTAAGTTTTTCATACGAAAAATTTGATTTTTCGAGGATTTTCATCAAAATTTTGATTTTTTGGGGGTGGTCACGAATTAAAGTCCTTTTCGCTCTAGGACGCATATTTAAGGAGATATGGCCAATTTAAGTTTTTCATATGAAAAATTTGATTTCTCGAGGATTTTCATCAAAATTTTGATTTTTGGGGGGTGCTCACGAATTAACCTTCTTTTCGCTCATATGAAAAATTTGATTTTTCGAGGATTTTCATCAAAATTTTGATTTTTGGGGGGTGGTCACGAATTAACCTTCTTTTCGCTCTAGGACGCATATTTAAGGAGATATGGCCAATTTAATTTTTTCATATGAAAAATTTGATTTCTCGAGGATTTTCATCAAAATTTTGATTTTTGGGGGGTGGTCACGAATTAAAGTCCTTTTCGCTCTAGGACGCATATTTAAGGAGATATGGCCAATTTAAGTTTTTCATATGAAAAATTTGATTTTTCGAGGATTTTCATCAAAATTTTGATGGGGGGTGGTCACGAATTAACCTTCTTTTCGCTCTAGGACGCATAGTTAAAGAGATATGGCCAATTTAAGTTTTTCATATGAAAATGTGATTTTTCGAGGATTTTCACCAAAATTTTGATTTTTGGGGGGTGGTCACGAATTAACCTTCTTTTCGCTCTAGGACGCATATTTAAGGAGATATGGCCAATTTAAGTTTTTCATATGAAAAATTTGATTTTTCGAGGATTTTCATTAAAATTTTGATTTTTGGGGGGTGGTCACGAATTAACCTTCTTTTCGCTCTAGGACGCATAGTTAAGGAGATATGGCCAATTTAAGTTTTTCATATGAAAAATTTTATTTCTCGAGGATTTTCATCAAAATTTTGATTTTTGGGGGGTGGTCACGAATTAACCTTCTTTTCGCTCTAGGACGCATATTTAAGGAGATATGGCCAATTTAAGTTTTTCATATGAAAAATTTGATTTTTCGAGGATTTTCATTAAAATTTTGATTTTTGGGGGGTGGTCACGAATTAACCTTCTTTTCGCTCTAGGACGCATAGTTAAGGAGATATGGCCAATTTAAGTTTTTCATATGAAAAATTTTATTTCTCGAGGATTTTCACCAAAATTTTGATTTTTGGGGGGTGGTCACGAATTAACCTTCTTTTCGCACTAGGACGCATATTTAAGGAGATATGGCCAATTTAAGTTTTTCATATGAAAAATTTTATTTCTCGAGGATTTTCATCAAAATTTTGATTTTTTGGGGGTGGTCACGAATTAAAGTCCTTTTCGCTCTAGGACGCATATTTAAGGAGATATGGGCAATTTAAGTTTTTCATACGAAAAATTTGATTTTTCGAGGATTTTCATCAAAATTTTGATTTTTTGGGGGTGGTCACGAATTAAAGTCCTTTTCGCACTAGGACGCATATTTAAGGAGATATGGCCAATTTAAGTTTTTCATATGAAAAATTTTATTTCTCGAGGATTTTCATCAAAATTTTGATTTTTGGGGGGTGGTCACGAATTAAAGTCCTTTTCGCTCTAGGACGCATATTTAAGGAGATGTGGCCAATTTAAGTTTTTCATATAAAAAATTTGATTTTTCGAGGATTTTCATCAAAATTTTGATTTTTTGGGGGTGGTCACGAATTAAAGTCCTTTTCGCTCTAGGACGCATATTTAAGGAGATATGGGCAATTTAAGTTTTTCATACGAAAAATTTGATTTTTCGAGGATTTTCATCAAAATTTTGATTTTTTGGGGGTGGTCACGAATTAAAGTCCTTTTCGCACTAGGACGCATATTTAAGGAGATATGGCCAATTTAAGTTTTTCATGTGAAAAATTTGATTTTTTGAGGATTTTCATCAAAATTTTGATTTTTTGGGGGTGGTCACGAATTAAAGTCCTTTTCGCTCTAGGACGCATATTTAAGGAGATTTGGGCAATTTAAGTTTTTCATACGAAAAATTTGATTTTTCGAGGATTTTCATCAAAATTTTGATTTTTTGGGGGTGGTCACGAATTAAAGACCTTTTCGCACTAGGACGCATATTTAAGGAGATATGGCCAATTTAAGTTTTTCATATGAAAAATTTTATTTCTCGAGGATTTTCATCAAAATTTTGATTTTTGGGGGGTGGTCACGAATTAACCTTCTTTTCGCTCTAGGACGTATATTTAAGGAGATATGGCCAATTTAAGTTTTTCATGTGAAAAATTTGATTTTTTGAGGATTTTCATCAAAATTTTGATTTTTGGGGGGGTGGTCACGAATTAACCTTCTTTTCGCTCTAGGACGCATATTTAAGGAGATATGGCCAATTTAAGTTTTTCATATAAAAAATTTGATTTTTCGAGGATTTTCATCAAAATTTTGATTTTTGGGGGGTGGTCACGAATTAACCTTCTTTTCGCTCTAGGACGCATATTTAAGGAGATATGGTCAATTTAAGTTTTTCATACGAAAAATTTGATTTTTCGAGGATTTTCATCAAAATTTTGATTTTTGGGGGGTGGTCACGATTAACCTTCTTTTCGCTCTAGGACGCATATTTAAGGAGATATGGCCAATTTAAGTTTTTCATATGAAAAATTTGATTTTTCGAGGATTTTCACCAAAATTTTGATTTTTGGGGGGTGGTCACGAATTAACCTACTTTTCGCTCTAGGACGCATAGTTAAGGAGATATGGCCAATTTAAGTTTTTCATATGAAAAATTTGATTTTTCGAGGATTTTCATCAAAATATTGATTTTTGAGGGGTGGTCACGAATTAACCTTCTTTTCGCTCTAGGACGCATATTTAAGGAGATATGGCCAATTTAAGTTTTTCATATGAAAAAATTGATTTTTCGAGGATTTTCATAAAAATTTTGATTTTTTGGGGATGGTCACGAATTAAAGTCCTTTTCGCTCTAGGACGTATATTTAAGGAGATATGGCCAATTTAAGTTTTTCATATGAAAATTTTGATTTTTCGAGGATTTTCATCAAAATTTTGAATTTTGGGGGGTGGTCACGAATTAACCTTCTTTTCGCTCTAGGACGCATATTTAAGGAGATGTGGCCAATTTAAGTTTTTCATATAAAAAATTTGATTTTTCGAGGATTTTCATCAAAATTTTGATTTTTTGGGGGTGGTCACGAATTAAAGTCCTTTTCGCTCTAGGACGCATATTTAAGGAGATATGGGCAATTTAAGTTTTTCATACGAAAAATTTGATTTTTCGAGGATTTTCATCAAAATTTTGATTTTTGGGGGGTGGTCACGAATTAAAGTCCTTTTCGCTCTAGGACGCATATTTAAGGAGATATGGCCAATTTAAGTTTTTCATACGAAAAATTTGATTTTTCGAGGATTTTCATCAAAATTTTGATTTTTGGGGGGTGGTCACGAATTAAAGTCCTTTTCGCTCTAGGACGCATATTTAAGGAGATGTGGCCAATTTAAGTTTTTCATATAAAAAATTTGATTTTTCGAGGATTTTCATCAAAATTTTGATTTTTTGGGGGTGGTCACGAATTAAAGTCCTTTTCGCTCTAGGACGCATATTTAAGGAGATATGGGCAATTTAAGTTTTTCATACGAAAAATTTGATTTTTCGAGGATTTTCATCAAAATTTTGATTTTTTGGGGGTGGTCACGAATTAAAGTCCTTTTCGCACTAGGACGCATATTTAAGGAGATATGGCCAATTTAAGTTTTTCATGTGAAAAATTTGATTTTTTGAGGATTTTCATCAAAATTTTGATTTTTTGGGGGTGGTCACGAATTAAAGTCCTTTTCGCTCTAGGACGCATATTTAAGGAGATATGGGCAATTTAAGTTTTTCATACGAAAAATTTGATTTTTCGAGGAATTTCATCAAAATTTTGATTTTTTGGGGGTGGTCACGAATTGAAGACCTTTTCGCACTAGGACGCATATTTAAGGAGATATGGCCAATTTAAGTTTTTCATATGAAAAATTTTATTTCTCGAGGATTTTCATCAAAATTTTGATTTTTGGGGGGTGGTCACGAATTAACCTTCTTTTCGCTCTAGGACGTATATTTAAGGAGATATGGCCAATTTAAGTTTTTCATGTGAAAAATTTGATTTTTTGAGGATTTTCATCAAAATTTTGATTTTTGGGGGGTGGTCACGAATTAACCTTCTTTTCGCTCTAGGACGCATATTTAAGGAGATATGGCCAATTTAAGTTTTTCATATAAAAAATTTGATTTTTCGAGGATTTTCATCAAAATTTTGATTTTTGGGGGGTGGTCACGAATTAACCTTCTTTTCGCTCTAGGACGCATATTTAAGGAGATATGGTCAATTTAAGTTTTTCATACGAAAAATTTGATTTTTCGAGGATTTTCATCAAAATTTTGATTTTTGGGGGGTGGTCACGATTAACCTTCTTTTCGCTCTAGGACGCATATTTAAGGAGATATGGCCAATTTAAGTTTTTCATATGAAAAATTTGATTTTTCGAGGATTTTCACCAAAATTTTGATTTTTGGGGTGTGGTCACGAATTAACCTACTTTTCGCTCTAGGACGCATAGTTAAGGAGATATGGCCAATTTAAGTTTTTCATATGAAAAATTTGATTTTTCGAGGATTTTCATCAAAATTTTGATTTTTTGGGGGTAGTCACGAATTAACCTTCTTTTCGCTCTAGGACGCATATTTAAGGAGATATGGCCAATTTAAGTTTTTCATACGAAAAATTTGATTTCTCGAGGATTTTCATCAAAATATTGATTTTTGAGGGGTGGTCACGAATTAACCTTCTTTTCGCTCTAGGACGCATATTTAAGGAGATATGGCCAATTTAAGTTTTTCATATGAAAAACTAGATTTTTTGAGAATTTTCATAAAAATTTTGATTTTTTGGGGATGGTCACGAATTAAAGTCCTTTTCGCTCTAGGACGCATATTTAAGGAGATATGGCCAATTTAAGTTTTTCATATGAAAAAATTGATTTTTCGAGGATTTTCATAAAAATTTTGATTTTTTGGGGATGGTCACGAATTAAAGTCCTTTTCGCTCTAGGACGCATATTTAAGGAGATATGGCCAATTTAAGTTTTTCATATGAAAATTTTGATTTTTCGAGGATTTTCATCAAAATTTTGAATTTTGGGGGGTGGTCACGAATTAACCTTCTTTTCGCTCTAGGACGCATAGTTAAGGAGATATGGCCAATTTAAGTTTTTCATACGAAAAATTTGATTTTTCGAGGATTTTCATCAAAATTTTGATTTTTTGGGGGTGGTCACGAATTAAAGTCCTTTTCGCTCTAGGACGCATATTTAAGGAGATATGGCCAATTTAAGTTTTTCATATGAAAAATTTGATTTTTTGAGAATTTTCATAAAAATTTTGATTTTTTGGGGATGGTCACGAATTAAAGTCCTTTTCGCTCTAGGACGCATATTTAAGGAGATATGGCCAATTTAAGTTTTTCATATGAAAAATTTGATTTTTCGAGGATTTTCATCAAAATTTTGATGGGGGGTGGTCACGAATTAACCTTCTTTTCGCTCTAGGACGCATAGTTAAGGAGATATGGCCAATTTAAGTTTTTCATATGAAAAATGTGATTTTTCGAGGATTTTCACCAAAATTTTGATTTTTGGGGGGTGGTCACGAATTAACCTTCTTTTCGCTCTAGGACGCATATTTAAGGAGATATGGCCAATTTAAGTTTTTCATACGAAAAATTTGATTTTTCGAGGATTTTCATCAAAATTTTGATTTTTTGGGGGTGGTCACGAATTAAAGTCCTTTTCGCTCTAGGACGCATATTTAAGGAGATATGGCCAATTTAAGTTTTTCATATGAAAAATTTGATTTCTCGAGGATTTTCATCAAAATTTTGATTTTTGGGGGGTGCTCACGAATTAACCTTCTTTTCGCTCATATGAAAAATTTGATTTTTCGAGGATTTTCATCAAAATTTTGATTTTTGGGGGGTGGTCACGAATTAACCTTCTTTTCGCTCTAGGACGCATATTTAAGGAGATATGGCCAATTTAATTTTTTCATATGAAAAATTTGATTTCTCGAGGATTTTCATCAAAATTTTGATTTTTGGGGGGTGGTCACGAATTAAAGTCCTTTTCGCTCTAGGACGCATATTTAAGGAGATATGGCCAATTTAAGTTTTTCATGTGAAAAATTTGATTTTTCGAGGATTTTCATCAAAATTTTGATGGGGGGTGGTCACGAATTAACCTTCTTTTCGCTCTAGGACGCATAGTTAAAGAGATATGTCCAATTTAAGTTTTTCATATGAAAATGTGATTTTTCGAGGATTTTCACCAAAATTTTGATTTTTGGGGGGTGGTCACGAATTAACCTTCTTTTCGCTCTAGGACGCATATTTAAGGAGATATGGCCAATTTAAGTTTTTCATATGAAAAATTTGATTTTTCGAGGATTTTCATTAAAATTTTGATTTTTGGGGGGTGGTCACGAATTAACCTTCTTTTCGCTCTAGGACGCATAGTTAAGGAGATATGGCCAATTTAAGTTTTTCATATGAAAAATTTTATTTCTCGAGGATTTTCATCAAAATTTTGATTTTTGGGGGGTGGTCACGAATTAACCTTCTTTTCGCTCTAGGACGCATATTTAAGGAGATATGGCCAATTTAAGTTTTTCATATGAAAAATTTGATTTTTCGAGGATTTTCATTAAAATTTTGATTTTTGGGGGGTGGTCACGAATTAACCTTCTTTTCGCTCTAGGACGCATAGTTAAGGAGATATGGCCAATTTAAGTTTTTCATATGAAAAATTTTATTTCTCGAGGATTTTCATCAAAATTTTGATTTTTGGGGGGTGGTCACGAATTAACCTTCTTTTCGCTCTAGGACGCATATTTAAGGAGATATGGCCAATTTAAGTTTTTCATATGAAAAATGTGATTTTTCGAGGATTTTCATCAAAATTTTGATTTTTGGGGGGTGGTCACGAATTAACCTTCTTTTCGCTCTAGGACGCATATTTAAGGAGATATGGCCAATTTAAGTTTTTCATATGAAAAACTTGATTTTTCGAGGATTTTCATCAAAATTTTGATTTTTGGGGGGTGGTCACGAATTAAAGTCCTTTTCGCACTAGGACGCATATTTAAGGAGATATGGCCAATTTAAGTTTTTCATATGAAAAATTTTATTTCTCGAGGATTTTCATCAAAATTTTGATTTTTTGGGGGTGGTCACGAATTAAAGTCCTTTTCGCTCTAGGACGCATATTTAAGGAGATATGGGCAATTTAAGTTTTTCATACGAAAAATTTGATTTTTCGAGGATTTTCATCAAAATTTTGATTTTTTGGGGGTGGTCACGAATTAAAGTCCTTTTCGCACTAGGACGCATATTTAAGGAGATATGGCCAATTTAAGTTTTTCATATGAAAAATTTTATTTCTCGAGGATTTTCATCAAAATTTTGATTTTTGGGGGGTGGTCACGAATTAAAGTCCTTTTCGCTCTAGGACGCATAGTTAAGGAGATATGGCCAATTTAAGTTTTTCATATGAAAAATTTTATTTCTCGAGGATTTTCATCAAAATTTTGATTTTTGGGGGGTGGTCACGAATTAACCTTCTTTTCGCTCTAGGACGCATATTTAAGGAGATATGGCCAATTTAAATTTTTCATGTGAAAAATTTGATTTTTTGAGGATTTTCATCAAAATTTTGATTTTTGGGGGGTGGTCACGAATTAACCTTCTTTTCGCACTAGGACGCATATTTAAGGAGATATGGCCAATTTAAGTTTTTCATATAAAAAATTTGATTTTTCGAGGATTTTCATCAAAATTTTGATTTTTTGGGGGTGGTCACGAATTAAAGTCCTTTTCGCTCTAGGACGCATATTTAAGGAGATATGGGCAATTTAAGTTTTTCATACGAAAAATTTGATTTTTCGAGGATTTTCATCAAAATTTTGATTTTTGGGGGGTGGTCACGATTAACCTTCTTTTCGCTCTAGGACGCATATTTAAGGAGATATGGCCAATTTAAGTTTTTCATATGAAAAATTTGATTTTTCGAGGATTTTCATCAAAATTTTGATTTTTGGGGGGTGGTCACGAATTAACCTTCTTTTCGCTCTAGGACGCATATTTAAGGACATATGGCCAATTTAAGTTTTTCATATGAAAAATTTGATTTTTCGAGGATTTTCATCAAAATTTTGATTTTTTGGGGGTGGTCACGAATTAACCTTCTTTTCGCTCTAGGACGCATATATAAGGAGATATGGCCAATTTAAGTTTTTCATACGAAAAATTTGATTTTTTGAGAATTTTCATAAAAATTGTGATTTTTTGGGGATGGTCACGAATTAAAGTCCTTTTCGCTCTAGGACGCATATTTAAGGAGATATGGCCAATTTAAGTTTTTCATATGAAAAATTTGATTTTTCGAGGATTTTCATCAAAATTTTGATTTTTGGGGGGTGGTCACGAATTAACCTTCTTTTCGCTCTAGGACGCATATTTAAGGAGATATGGCCAATTTAAGTTTTTCATATGAAAAATTTGATTTTTCGAGGATTTTCATCAAAATTTTGATTTTTTGGGGGTGGTCACGAATTAACCTTCTTTTCGCTCTAGGACGCATAGTTAAGGAGATATGACCAATTTAAGTTTTTCATATGAAAAATGTGATTTTTCGAGGATTTTCACCAAAATTTTGATTTTTGGGGGGTGGTCACGAATTAACCTTCTTTTCGCTCTAGGACGCATATTTAAGGAGATATGGCCAATTTAAGTTTTTCATATGAAAAATTTGATTTTTTGAGAATTTTCATAAAAATTGTGATTTTTTTGGGGATGGTCACGAATTAAAATCCTTTTCGCTCTGGGACGCATATTTAAGGAGATATGGCCAATTTAAGTTTTTCATATGAAAAATTTGATTTTTCGAGGATTTTCATCAAAATTTTGATGGGGGGTGAACACGAATTAACCTTCTTTTCGCTCTAGGACGCATAGTTAAGGAGATATGACCAATTTAAGTTTTTCATATGAAAAATGTGATTTTTCGAGGATTTTCACCAAAATTTTGATTTTTGGGGGGTGGTCACGAATTAACCTTCTTTTTGCTCTAGGACGCATATTTAAGGAGATATGGCCAATTTAAGTTTTTCATACGAAAAATTTGAGTTTTCGAGGATTTTCATCAAAATTTTGATTTTTTGGGGGTGGTCACGAATTAAAGTCCTTTTCGCTCTAGGACGCATATTTAAGGAGATATGGCCAATTTAAGTTTTTCATATGAAAAATTTGATTTCTCGAGGATTTTCATCAAAATTTTGATTTTTGGGGGGTGGTCACGAATTAACCTTCTTTTCGCTCTAGGACGCATATTTAAGGAGATATGGCCAATTTAAGTTTTTCATATGAAAAATTTGATTTTTCGAGGATTTTCATCAAAATTTTGATTTTTGGGGGGTGGTCACGAATTAACCTTCTTTTCGCTCTAGGACGCATATTTAAGGAGATATGGCCAATTTAAGTTTTTCATATGAAAAAATTGATTTTTCGAGGATTTTCACAAAAATTTTGATTTTTGGGGTGTGGCCACGAATTAACCTTCTTTTCGCTCTAGGACGCATATTTAAGGAGATATGGCCAATTTAAGTTTTTCATATGAAAAATTTGATTTTTCGAGGATTTTCATCAAAATTTTGATTTTTGGGGGGTGGTCACGAATTAAAGTCCTTTTCGCTCTAGGACGCATATTTAAGGAGATATGGCCAATTTAAGTTTTTCATATCAAAAATTTGATTTTTCGAGGATTTTCATCAAAATTTTGATTTTTTGGGGGTGGGCACGATTTAAAGTCCTTTTCGCTCTAGGACGCATATTTAAGAAGATATGGGCAATTTAAGTTTTTCATACGAAAAATTTGATTTTTCGAGGATTTTCATCAAAATTTTGATTTTTTGGGGGTGGTCACGAATTAAAGTCCTTTTCGCACTAGGACGCATATTTAAGGAGATATGGCCAATTGAAGTTTTTCATATGAAAAATGTGATTTTTCGAGGATTTTCATCAAAATTTTGATTTTTGGGGGGTGGTCACGAATTAACCTTCTTTTCGCTCTAGGACGCATAGTTAAGGAGATATGGCCAATTTAAGTTTTTCATATGAAAAATTTTATTTCTCGAGGATTTTCATCAAAATTTTGATTTTTGGGGGGTGGTCACGAATTAACCTTCTTTTCGCTCTAGGGCGCATATTTAAGGAGATATGGCCAATTTAAGTTTTTCATGCGAAAAATTTGATTTTTTGAGGATTTTCATCAAAATTTTGATTTTTTGGGAATGGTCACGAATTAAAGTCCTTTTCGCTCTAGGACGCATATTTAAGGAGATATGGCCAATTTAAGTTTTTCATATGAAAAATTTGATTTTTCGAGGATTTTCATCAAAATTTTGAATTTTGGGGGGTGGTCACGAATTAACCTTCTTTTCGCTCTAGGACGCATATTTAAGGAGATATGGCCAATTTAAGTTTTTCATATGAAAAATTTGATTTTTCGAGGATTTTCATCAAAATTTTGATTTTTGGGGGGTGGTCACGAATTAACCTTCTTTTCGCTCTAGGACGCATAGTTAAGGAGATATGGCCAATTTAAGTTTTTCATGTGAAAAATTAGATTTTTTGAGGATTTTCATCAAAATTTTGATTTTTGGGGGGTGGTCACGAATTAACCTTCTTTTCGCTCTAGGACGCATATTTAAGGAGATATGGCCAATTTAAGTTTTTCATATAAAAAATTTGATTTTTCGAGGATTTTCATCAAAATTTTGATTTTTTGGGGGTGGTCACGAATTAAAGTCCTTTTCGCTCTAGGACGCATATTTAAGGAGATATGGCCAATTTAAGTTTTTCATATGAAAAATTTGATTTGTCGAGGATTTTCATTAAAATTTTGATTTTTGGGGGGGTGGTCACGAATTAACCTTCTTTTCGCTCTAGGACGCATAGTTAAGGAGATATGGCCAATTTAAGTTTTTCATATGAAAAATTTTATTTCTCGAGGATTTTCATCAAAATTTTGATTTTTGGGGGGTGGTCACGAATTAACCTTCTTTTCGCTCTAGGGCGCATATTTAAGGAGATATGGCCAATTTAAGTTTTTCATATGAAAAATTTGATTTTTTGAGGATTTTCATCAAAATTTTGATTTTATGGGAATGGTCACGAATTAAAGTCCTTTTCGCTCTAGGACGCATACTTAAGGAGATATGGCCAATTTAAGTTTTTCATATGAAAAATTTGATTTTTCGAGGATTTTCATCAAAATTTTGAATTTTGGGTGGTGGTCACGAATTAACCTTCTTTTCGCTCTAGGACGCATATTTAAGGAGATATGGCCAATTTAAGTTTTTCATATGAAAAATTTGATTTTTCGAGGATTTTCATCAAAATTTTGATTTTTGGGGGGTGGTCACGAATTAACCTTCTTTTCGCTCTAGGACGCATAGTTAAGGAGATATGGCCAATTTAAGTTTTTCATATAAAAAATTTGATTTTTCGAGGATTTTCATCAAAATTTTGATTTTTTGGGGGTGGTCACGAATTAAAGTCCTTTTCGCTCTAGGACGCATATTTAAGGAGATATGGTCAATTTAAGTTTTTCATACGAAAAATTTGATTTTTCGAGGATTTTCATCAAAATTTTGATTTTTGGGGGGTGGTCACGATTAACCTTCTTTTCGCTCTAGGACGCATATTTAAGGAGATATGGCCAATTTAAGTTTTTCATATGAAAAATTTGATTTTTCGAGGATTTTCATCAAAATTTTGATTTTTTGGGGGTGGTCACGAATTAAAGTCCTTTTCGCTCTAGGACGCATATTTAAGGAGATATGGCCAATTTAAGTTTTTCATATGAAAAAATTGATTTTTCGAGGATTTTCACCAAAATTTTGATTTTTGGGGTGTGGCCACGAATTAACCTTCTTTTCGCTCTAGGACGCATAGTTAAGGAGATATGGCCAATTTAAGTTTTTCATATGAAAAATTTTATTTCTCGAGGATTTTCATCAAAATTTTGATTTTTGGGGGGTGGTCACGAATTAACCTTCTTTTCGCTCTAGGGCGCATATTTAAGGAGATATGGCCAATTTAAGTTTTTCATGCGAAAAATTTGATTTTTTGAGGATTTTCATCAAAATTTTGATTTTTTGGGAATGGTCACGAATTAAAGTCCTTTTCGCTCTAGGACGCATATTTAAGGAGATATGGCCAATTTAAGTTTTTCATATGAAAAATTTGATTTTTCGAGGATTTTCATCAAAATTTTGAATTTTGGGGGGTGGTCACGAATTAACCTTCTTTTCGCTCTAGGACGCATATTTAAGGAGATATGGCCAATTTAAGTTTTTCATATGAAAAATTTGATTTTTCGAGGATTTTCATCAAAATTTTGATTTTTGGGGGGTGGTCACGAATTAACCTTCTTTTCGCTCTAGGACGCATAGTTAAGGAGATATGGCCAATTTAAGTTTTTCATGTGAAAAATTAGATTTTTTGAGGATTTTCATCAAAATTTTGATTTTTGGGGGGTGGTCACGAATTAACCTTCTTTTCGCTCTAGGACGCATATTTAAGGAGATATGGCCAATTTAAGTTTTTCATATAAAAAATTTGATTTTTCGAGGATTTTCATCAAAATTTTGATTTTTTGGGGGTGGTCACGAATTAAAGTCCTTTTCGCTCTAGGACGCATATTTAAGGAGATATGGGCAATTTAAGTTTTTCATACGAAAAATTTGATTTTTCGAGGATTTTCATCAAAATTTTGATTTTTTGGGGGTGGTCACGAATTAAAGTCCTTTTCGCTCTAGGACGCATATTTAAGGAGATATGGCCAATTTAAGTTTTTCATACGAAAAATTTGATTTTTCGAGGATTTTCATCAAAATTTTGATTTTTTGGGGGTGGTCACGAATTAAAGTCCTTTTCGCACTAGGACGCATATTTAAGGAGATATGGCCAATTGAAGTTTTTCATATGACAAATTTTATTTCTCGAGGATTTTCATCAAAATTTTGATTTTTGGGGGGTGGTCACGAATTAACCTTCTTTTCGCTCTAGGGCGCATATTTAAGGAGATATGGCCAATTTAAGTTTTTCATATGAAAAATTTGATTTTTTGAGGATTTTCATCAAAATTTTGATTTTATGGGAATGGTCACGAATTAAAGTCCTTTTCGCTCTAGGACGTATACTTAAGGAGATATGGCCAATTTAAGTTTTTCATATGAAAAATTTGATTTTTCGAGGATTTTCATCAAAATTTTGAATTTTGGGTGGTGGTCACGAATTAACCTTCTTTTCGCTCTAGGACGCATATTTAAGGAGATATGGCCAATTTAAGTTTTTCATATGAAAAATTTGATTTTTCGAGGATTTTCATCAAAATTTTGATTTTTGGGGGGTGGTCACGAATTAACCTTCTTTTCGCTCTAGGACGCATAGTTAAGGAGATATGGCCAATTTAAGTTTTTCATATGAAAAATTTTATTTCTCGAGGATTTTCATCAAAATTTTGATTTTTGGGGGGTGGTCACGAATTAACCTTCTTTTCGCTCTAGGACGCATATTTAAGGAGATATGGCCAATTTAAGTTTTTCATATGAAAAATTTAATTTCTCGAGGATTTTCATCAAAATTTTGATTTTTGGGGGGTGGTCACGAATTAACCTTCTTTTCGCTCTAGGACGCATATTTAAGGAGATATGGCCAACTTAAGTTTTTCATATGAAAAAATTGATTTTTCGAGGATTTTCACCAAAATTTTGATTTTTGGGGTGTGGCCACGAATTAACCTTCTTTTCGCTCTAGGACGCATATTTAAGGAGATATGGCCAATTTAAGTTTTTCATATTGAAAATTTGATTTTTCGAGGATTTTCATTAAAATTTTGATTTTTGGGGGGTGGTCACGAATTAACCTTCTTTTCGCTCTAGGACGCATAGTTAAGGAGATGTGGCCAATTTAAGTTTTTCATATGAAAAATTTGATTTTTCGAGGATTTTCACCAAAATTTTGATTTTTGGGGGGTGGTCACGAATTAACCTTCTTTTCGCTCTAGGACGCATATTTAAGGAGATATGGCCAATTTAAGTTTTTCATACGAAAAATTTGATTTTTCGAGGATTTTCATCAAAATTTTGATTTTTTGGGGGTGGTCACGAATTAAAGTCCTTTTCGCTCTAGGACGCATATTTAAGGAGATATGGCCAATTTAAGTTTTTCATATGAAAAATTTGATTTTTCGAGGATTTTCATCAAAATTTTGATTTTTTGGGGGTGGTCACGAATTAACCTTCTTTTCGCTCTAGGACGCATATTTAAGGAGATATGGCCAACTTAAGTTTTTCATATGAAAAAATTGATTTTTCGAGGATTTTCACCAAAATTTTGATTTTTGGGGTGTGGCCACGAATTAACCTTCTTTTCGCTCTAGGACGCATATTTAAGGAGATATGGCCAATTTAAGTTTTTCATATTGAAAATTTGATTTTTCGAGGATTTTCATCAAAATTTTGATTTTTGGGGGGTGGTCACGATTAACCTTCTTTTCGCTCTAGGACGCATAGTTAAGGAGATATGACCAATTTAAGTTTTTCATATGAAAAATGTGATTTTTCGAGGATTTTCACCAAAATTTTGATTTTTGGGGGGTGGACACGAATTAACCTTCTTTTCGCTCTAGGACGCATATTTAAGGAGATATGGCCAATTTAAGTTTTTCATACGAAAAATTTGATTTTTCGAGGATTTTCATCAAAATTTTGATTTTTTGGGGGTGGTCACGAATTAAAGTCCTTTTCGCTCTAGGACGCATATTTAAGGAGATATGGCCAATTTAAGTTTTTCATATGGAAAATTTGATTTTTCGAGGATTTTCATCAAAATTTTGATTTTTGGGGGGTGGTCACGATTAACCTTCTTTTCGCTCTAGGACGCATATTTAAGGAGATATGGCCAATTTAAGTTTTTCATATGAAAAATTTGATTTTTCGAGGATTTTCATCAAAATTTTGATTTTTTGGGGGTGGTCACGAATTAAAGTCCTTTTCGCTCTAGGACGCATATTTAAGGAGATATGGCCAATTTAAGTTTTTCATACGAAAAATTTGATTTCTCGAGGATTTTCATCAAAATATTGATTTTTGGGGGGTGGTCACGAATTAACCTTCTTTTCGCTCTAGGACGCATATTTAAGGAGATATGGCCAATTTAAGTTTTTCATATGAAAAATTTGATTTTTTGAGAATTTTCATAAAAATTGTGATTTTTTTGGGGATGGTCACGAATTAAAGTCCTTTTCGCTCTAGGACGCATATTTAAGGAGATATGGCCAATTTAAGTTTTTCATATGAAAAATTTGATTTTTCGAGAATTTTCATCAAAATTTTGATGGGGGGTGGTCACGAATTAACCTTCTTTTCGCTCTAGGACGCATAGTTAAGGAGATATGACCAATTTAAGTTTTTCATATGAAAAATGTGATTTTTCGAGGATTTTCACCAAAATTTTGATTTTTGGGGGGTGGTCACGAATTAACCTTCTTTTCGCTCTAGGACGCATATTTAAGGAGATATGGCCAATTTAAGTTTTTCATACGAAAAATTTTATTTCTCGAGGATTTTCATCAAAATATTGATTTTTGGGGGGTGGTCACGAATTAACCTTCTTTTCGCTCTAGGACGCATATTTAAGGAGATATGGCCAATTTAAGTTTTTCATATGAAAAATTTGATTTTTTGAGAATTTTCATAAAAATTGTGATTTTTTTGGGGATGGTCACGAATTAAAGTCCTTTTCGCTCTAGGACGCATATTTAAGGAGATATGGCCAATTTAAGTTTTTCATATGGAAAATTTGATTTTTCGAGGATTTTCATCAAAATTTTGATTTTTGGGGGGTGGTCACGATTAACCTTCTTTTCGCTCTAGGACGCATATTTAAGGAGATATGGCCAATTTAAGTTTTTCATATGAAAAATTTGATTTTTCGAGGATTTTCATCAAAATTTTGAATTTTGGGTGGTGGTCACGAATTAACCTTCTTTTCGCTCTAGGACGCATATTTAAGGAGATATGGCCAATTTAAGTTTTTCATATGAAAAATTTGATTTTTCGAGGATTTTCATCAAAATTTTGATTTTTGGGGGGTGGTCACGAATTAACCTTCTTTTCGCTCTAGGACGCATAGTTAAGGAGATATGGCCAATTTAAGTTTTTCATGTGAAAAATTTGATTTTTTGAGGATTTTCATCAAAATTTTGATTTTTGGGGGGTGGTCACGAATTAACCTTCTTTTCGCTCTAGGACGCATATTTAAGGAGATATGGCCAATTTAAGTTTTTCATATAAAAAATTTGATTTTTCGAGGATTTTCATCAAAATTTTGATTTTTTGGGGGTGGTCACGAATTAAAGTCCTTTTCGCTCTAGGACGCATATTTAAGGAGATATGGTCAATTTAAGTTTTTCATACGAAAAATTTGATTTTTCGAGGATTTTCATCAAAATTTTGATTTTTGGGGGGTGGTCACGATTAACCTTCTTTTCGCTCTAGGACGCATATTTAAGGAGATATGGCCAATTTAAGTTTTTCATATGAAAAATTTGATTTTTCGAGGATTTTCATCAAAATTTTGATTTTTTGGGGGTGGTCACGAATTAAAGTCCTTTTCGCTCTAGGACGCATATTTAAGGAGATATGGCCAATTTAAGTTTTTCATATGAAAAATTTAATTTCTCGAGGATTTTCATCAAAATTTTGATTTTTGGGGGGTGGTCACGAATTAACCTTCTTTTCGCTCTAGGACGCATATTTAAGGAGATATGGCCAACTTAAGTTTTTCATATGAAAAAATTGATTTTTCGAGGATTTTCACCAAAATTTTGATTTTTGGGGTGTGGCCACGAATTAACCTTCTTTTCGCTCTAGGACGCATAGTTAAGGAGATATGGCCAATTTAAGTTTTTCATATGAAAAATTTTATTTCTCGAGGATTTTCATCAAAATTTTGATTTTTGGGGGTGGTCACGAATTAACCTTCTTTTCGCTCTAGGACGCATATTTAAGGAGATATGGCCAATTTAAAATTTTCATATAAAAAAATTTGATTTTTTGAGGATTTTCATCAAAATTTTGATTTTTGGGGGGTGGTCACGAATTAACCTTCTTTTCGCTCTAGGACGCATATTTAAGGAGATATGGCCAATTTAAGTTTTTCATACGAAAAATTTGATTTTTCGAGGATTTTCATCAAAATTTTGATTTTTGGGGGGTGGTCACGAATTAACCTTCTTTTCGCTCTAGGACGCATAGTTAAGGAGATATGGCCAATTTAAGTTTTTCATGTGAAAAATTAGATTTTTTGAGGATTTTCATCAAAATTTTGATTTTTTGGGAATGGTCACGAATTAAAGTCCTTTTCGCTCTAGGACGCATATTTAAGGAGATATGGCCAATTTAAGTTTTTCATATGAAAAATTTGATTTTTCGAGGATTTTCATCAAAATTTTGAATTTTGGGGGGTGGTCACGAATTAACCTTCTTTTCGCTCTAGGACGCATATTTAAGGAGATATGGCCAATTTAAGTTTTTCATACGAAAAATTTGATTTTTCGAGGATTTTCATCAAAATTTTGATTTTTGGGGGGTGGTCACGAATTAACCTTCTTTTCGCTCTAGGACGCATAGTTAAGGAGATATGGCCAATTTAAGTTTTTCATGTGAAAAATTAGATTTTTTGAGGATTTTCATCAAAATTTTGATTTTTGGGGGGTGGTCACGAATTAACCTTCTTTTCGCTCTAGGACGCATATTTAAGGAGATATGGCCAATTTAAGTTTTTCATATAAAAAATTTGATTTTTCGAGGATTTTCATCAAAATTTTGATTTTTTGGGGGTGGTCACGAATTAAAGTCCTTTTCGCTCTAGGACGCATATTTAAGGAGATATGGGCAATTTAAGTTTTTCATACGAAAAATTTGATTTTTCGAGGATTTTCATCAAAATTTTGATTTTTTGGGGGTGGTCACGAATTAAAGTCCTTTTCGCTCTAGGACGCATATTTAAGGAGATATGGCCAATTTAAGTTTTTCATATGAAAAATTTGATTTGTCGAGGATTTTCATTAAAATTTTGATTTTTGGGGGGTGGTCACGAATTAACCTTCTTTTCGCTCTAGGACGCATAGTTAAGGAGATATGGCCAATTTAAGTTTTTCATATGAAAAATTTTATTTCTCGAGGATTTTCATCAAAATTTTGATTTTTGGGGGGTGGTCACGAATTAACCTTCTTTTCGCTCTAGGGCGCATATTTAAGGAGATATGGCCAATTTAAGTTTTTCATATGAAAAATTTGATTTTTTGAGGATTTTCATCAAAATTTTGATTTTATGGGAATGGTCACGAATTAAAGTCCTTTTCGCTCTAGGACGCATACTTAAGGAGATATGGCCAATTTAAGTTTTTCATATGAAAAATTTGATTTTTCGAGGATTTTCATCAAAATTTTGAATTTTGGGTGGTGGTCACGAATTAACCTTCTTTTCGCTCTAGGACGCATATTTAAGGAGATATGGCCAATTTAAGTTTTTCATATGAAAAATTTGATTTTTCGAGGATTTTCATCAAAATTTTGATTTTTGGGGGGTGGTCACGAATTAACCTTCTTTTCGCTCTAGGACGCATATTTAAGGAGATATGGCCAATTTAAGTTTTTCATATGAAAAATTTGTTTTTTTGAGAATTTTCATAAAAATTGTGATTTTTTTGGGGATGGTCACGAATTAAAGTCCTTTTCGCTCTAGGACGCATATTTAAGGAGATATGGCCAATTTAAGTTTTTCATATGAAAAATTTGATTTTTCGAGGATTTTCACCAAAATTTTGATTTTTGGGGGGTGGACACGAATTAACCTTCTTTTCGCTCTAGGACGCATATTTAAGGAGATATGGCCAATTTAAGTTTTTCATATGAAAAATGTGATTTTTCGAGGATTTTCACCAAAATTTAGATTTTTGGGGGGTGGACACGAATTAACCTTCTTTTCGCTCTAGGACGCATATTTAAGGAGATATGGCCAATTTAAGTTTTTCATACGAAAAATTTGATTTTTCGAGGATTTTCATCAAAATTTTGATTTTTGGGGGGTGGACACGAATTAACCTTCTTTTCGCTCTAGGACGCATATTTAAGGAGATATGGCCAATTTAAGTTTTTCATATGAAAAATGTGATTTTTCGAGGATTTTCACCAAAATTTTGATTTTTGGGGGGTGGACACGAATTAACCTTCTTTTCGCTCTAGGACGCATATTTAAGGAGATATGGCCAATTTAAGTTTTTCATACAAAAAATTTGATTTTTCGAGGATTTTCATCAAAATTTTGATTTTTTGGGGGTGGTCACGAATTAAAGTCCTTTTCGCTCTAGGACGCATATTTAAGGAGATATGGCCAATTTAAGTTTTTCATATGGAAAATTTGATTTTTCGAGGATTTTCATCAAAATTTTGATTTTTGGGGGGTGGTCACGATTAACCTTCTTTTCGCTCTAGGACGCATATTTAAGGAGATATGGCCAATTTAAGTTTTTCATATGAAAAATTTGATTTTTCGAGGATTTTCATCAAAATTTTGATTTTTTGGGGGTGGTCACGAATTAAAGTCCTTTTCGCTCTAGGACGCATATTTAAGGAGATATGGCCAATTTAAGTTTTTCATACGAAAAATTTGATTTCTCGAGGATTTTCATCAAAATATTGATTTTTGGGGGTGGTCACGAATTAACCTTCTTTTCGCTCTAGGACGCATATTTAAGGAGATATGGCCAATTTAAGTTTTTCATATGAAAAATTTGATTTTTTGAGAATTTTCATAAAAATTGTGATTTTTTTGGGGATGGTCACGAATTAAAGTCCTTTTCGCTCTAGGACGCATATTTAAGGAGATATGGCCAATTTAAGTTTTTCATATGAAAAATTTGATTTTTCGAGAATTTTCATCAAAATTTTGATGGGGGGTGGTCACGAATTAACCTTCTTTTCGCTCTAGGACGCATAGTTAAGGAGATATGACCAATTTAAGTTTTTCATATGAAAAATGTGATTTTTCGAGGATTTTCACCAAAATTTTGATTTTTGGGGGGTGGTCACGAATTAACCTTCTTTTCGCTCTAGGACGCATATTTAAGGAGATATGGCCAATTTAAGTTTTTCATACGAAAAATTTTATTTCTCGAGGATTTTCATCAAAATTTTGATTTTTGGGGGGTGGTCACGAATTAACCTTCTTTTCGCTCTAGGGCGCATATTTAAGGAGATATGGCCAATTTAAGTTTTTCATATGAAAAATTTGATTTTTTGAGGATTTTCATCAAAATTTTGATTTTATGGGAATGGTCACGAATTAAAGTCCTTTTCGCTCTAGGACGCATACTTAAGGAGATATGGCCAATTTAAGTTTTTCATATGAAAAATTTGATTTTTCGAGGATTTTCATCAAAATTTTGAATTTTGGGTGGTGGTCACGAATTAACCTTCTTTTCGCTCTAGGACGCATATTTAAGGAGATATGGCCAATTTAAGTTTTTCATATGAAAAATTTGATTTTTCGAGGATTTTCATCAAAATTTTGATTTTTGGGGGGTGGTCACGAATTAACCTTCTTTTCGCTCTAGGACGCATAGTTAAGGAGATATGGCCAATTTAAGTTTTTCATGTGAAAAATTTGATTTTTTGAGGATTTTCATCAAAATTTTGATTTTTGGGGGGTGGTCACGAATTAACCTTCTTTTCGCTCTAGGACGCATATTTAAGGAGATATGGCCAATTTAAGTTTATCATATAAAAAATTTGATTTTTCGAGGATTTTCATCAAAATTTTGATTTTTTGGGGGTGGTCACGAATTAAAGTCCTTTTCGCTCTAGGACGCATATTTAAGGAGATATGGGCAATTTAAGTTTTTCATACGAAAAATTTGATTTTTCGAGGATTTTCATCAAAATTTTGATTTTTGGGGGGTGGTCACGATTAACCTTCTTTTCGCTCTAGGACGCATATTTAAGGAGATATGGCCAATTTAAGTTTTTCATATGAAAAATTTGATTTTTCGAGGATTTTCATCAAAATTTTGATTTTTTGGGGGTGGTCACGAATTAAAGTCCTTTTCGCTCTAGGACGCATATTTAAGGAGATATGGCCAATTTAAGTTTTTCATATGAAAAATTTAATTTCTCGAGGATTTTCATCAAAATTTTGATTTTTGGGGGGTGGTCACGAATTAACCTTCTTTTCGCTCTAGGACGCATATTTAAGGAGATATGGCCAACTTAAGTTTTTCATATGAAAAAATTGATTTTTCGAGGATTTTCACCAAAATTTTGATTTTTGGGGTGTGGCCACGAATTAACCTTCTTTTCGCTCTAGGACGCATATTTAAGGAGATATGGCCAATTTAAGTTTTTCATATTGAAAATTTGATTTTTCGAGGATTTTCATTAAAATTTTGATTTTTGGGGGGTGGTCACGAATTAACCTTCTTTTCGCTCTAGGACGCATAGTTAAGGAGATATGGCCAATTTAAGTTTTTCATATGAAAAATTTGATTTTTCGAGGATTTTCACCAAAATTTTGATTTTTGGGGGGTGGTCACGAATTAACCTTCTTTTCGCTCTAGGACGCATATTTAAGGAGATATGGCCAATTTAAGTTTTTCATACGAAAAATTTGATTTTTCGAGGATTTTCATCAAAATTTTGATTTTTTGGGGGTGGTCACGAATTAAAGTCCTTTTCGCTCTAGGACGCATATTTAAGGAGATATGGCCAATTTAAGTTTTTCATATGAAAAATTTGATTTTTCGAGGATTTTCATCAAAATTTTGATTTTTTGGGGGTGGTCACGAACTAACCTTCTTTTCGCTCTAGGACGCATATTTAAGGAGATATGGCCAACTTAAGTTTTTCATATGATAAAATTGATTTTTCGAGGATTTTCACCAAAATTTTGATTTTTGGGGTGTGGCCACGAATTAACCTTCTTTTCGCTCTAGGACGCATATTTAAGGAGATATGGCCAATTTAAGTTTTTCATATTGAAAATTTGATTTTTCGAGGATTTTCATCAAAATTTTGATTTTTGGGGGGTGGTCACGATTAACCTTCTTTTCGCTCTAGGACGCATATTTAAGGAGATATGGCCAATTTAAGTTTTTCATATGAAAAATTTGATTTTTCGAGGATTTTCATCAAAATTTTGATTTTTTGGGGGTGGTCACGAATTAAAGTCCTTTTCGCTCATGACGCATATTTAAGGATATATGGCCAATTTAAGTTTTTCATACGAAAAATTTGATTTCTCGAGGATTTTCATCAAAATATTGATTTTTGGGGGGTGGTCACGAATTAACCTTCTTTTCGCTCTAGGACGCATATTTAAGGAGATATGGCCAATTTAAGTTTTTCATATGAAAAATATGATTTTTTGAGAATTTTCATAAAAATTGTGATTTTTTTGGGGATGGTCACGAATTAAAGTCCTTTTCGCTCTAGGACGCATATTTAAGGAGATATGGCCAATTTAAGTTTTTCATATGAAAAATTTGATTTTTCGAGGATTTTCATCAAAATTTTGATGGGGGGTGGTCACGAATTAACCTTCTTTTCGCTCTAGGACGCATAGTTAAGGAGATATGACTAATTTAAGTTTTTCATATGAAAAATGTGATTTTTCGAGGATTTTCACCAAAATTTTGATTTTTGGGGGGTGGTCACGAATTAACCTTCTTTTCGCTCTAGGACGCATATTTAAGGAGATATGGCCAATTTAAGTTTTTCATACGAAAAATTTGATTTTTCGAGGATTTTCATCAAAATTTTGATTTTTTGGGGGTGGTCACGAATTAAAGTCCTTTTCGCTCTAGGACGCATATTTAAGGAGATATGGCCAATTTAAGTTTTTCATATGAAAAATTTGATTTTTCGAGGATTTTCATCAAAATTTTGATTTTTGGGGGGTGGTCACGATTAACCTTCTTTTCGCTCTAGGACGCATATTTAAGGAGATATGGCCAATTTAAGTTTTTCATATGAAAAATTTGATTTTTCGAGGATTTTTATCAAAATTTTGATTTTTTGGGGGTGGTCACGAATTAACCTTCTTTTCGCTCTAGGACGCATATTTAAGGAGATATGGCCAACTTAAGTTTTTCATATGAAAAAATTGATTTTTCGAGGATTTTCACCAAAATTTTGATTTTTGGGGTGTGGCCACGAATTAACCTTCTTTTCGCTCTAGGACGCATATTTAAGGAGATATGGCCAATTTAAGTTTTTCATATTGAAAATTTGATTTTTCGAGGATTTTCATCAAAATTTTGATTTTTGGGGGGTGGTCACGATTAACCTTCTTTTCGCTCTAGGACGCATATTTAAGGAGATATGGCCAATTTAAGTTTTTCATATGAAAAATTTGATTTTTCGAGGATTTTCATCAAAATTTTGATTTTTTGGGGGTGGTCACGAATTAAAGTCCTTTTCGCTCTAGGACGCATATTTAAGGATATATGGCCAATTTAAGTTTTTCATACGAAAAATTTGATTTCTCGAGGATTTTCATCAAAATATTGATTTTTGGGGGGTGGTCACGAATTAACCTTCTTTTCGCTCTAGGACGCATATTTAAGGAGATATGGCCAATTTAAGTTTTTCATATGAAAAATTTGATTTTTTGAGAATTTTCATAAAAATTGTGATTTTTTTGGGGATGGTCACGAATTAAAGTCCTTTTCGCTCTAGGACGCATATTTAAGGAGATATGGCCAATTTAAGTTTTTCATATGAAAAATTTGATTTTTCGAGGATTTTCATCAAAATTTTGATGGGGGGTGGTCACGAATTAACCTTCTTTTCGCTCTAGGACGCATATTTAAGGAGATATGGCCAATTTAAGTTTTTCATACGAAAAATTTGATTTTTCGAGGATTTTCATCAAAATTTTGATTTTTTGGGGGTGGTCACGAATTAAAGTCCTTTTCGCTCTAGGACGCATATTTAAGGAGATATGGCCAATTTAAGTTTTTCATATGAAAAATTTGATTTTTCGAGGATTTTCATCAAAATTTTGATTTTTGGGGGGTGGTCACGATTAACCTTCTTTTCGCTCTAGGACGCATATTTAAGGAGATATGGCCAATTTAAGTTTTTCATATGAAAAATTTGATTTTTCGAGGATTTTCATCAAAATTTTGATTTTTTGGGGGTGGTCACGAATTAACCTTCTTTTCGCTCTAGGACGCATATTTAAGGAGATATGGCCAACTTAAGTTTTTCATATGAAAAAATTGATTTTTCGAGGATTTTCACCAAAATTTTGATTTTTGGGGTGTGGCCACGAATTAACCTTCTTTTCGCTCTAGGACGCATATTTAAGGAGATATGGCCAATTTAAGTTTTTCATATTGAAAATTTGATTTTTCGAGGATTTTCATCAAAATTTTGATTTTTGGGGGGTGGTCACGATTAACCTTCTTTTCGCTCTAGGACGCATATTTAAGGAGATATGGCCAATTTAAGTTTTTCATATGAAAAATTTGATTTTTCGAGGATTTTCATCAAAATTTTGATTTTTTGGGGGTGGTCACGAATTAAAGTCCTTTTCGCTCTAGGACGCATATTTAAGGAGATATGGCCAATTTAAGTTTTGCATACGAAAAATTTGATTTTTCGAGGATTTTCATCAAAATTTTGATTTTTGGGGGGTGGTCACGATTAACCTTCTTTTCGCTCTAGGACGCATATTTAAGGAGATATGGCCAATTTAAGTTTTTCATATGAAAAATTTGATTTTTCGAGGATTTTCATCAAAATTTTGATTTTTGGGGGGTGGTCACGATTAACCTTCTTTTCGCTTTAGGACGCATATTTAAGGAGATATGGCCAATTTAAGTTTTTCATATGAAAAATTTGATTTTTTGAGAATTTTCATAAAAATTGTGATTTTTTTGGGGATGGTCACGAATTAAAGTCCTTTTCGCTCTAGGACGCATATTTAAGGAGATATGGCCAATTTAAGTTTTTCATATGAAAAATTTGATTTTTCGAGGATTTTCACCAAAATTTTGATTTTTGGGGGGTGGTCACGAATTAACCTTATTTTCGCTCTAGGACGCATATTTAAGGAGATATGGCCAATTTAAGTTTTTCATATGAAAAATGTGATTTTTCGAGGATTTTCACCAAAATTTTGATTTTTGGGGGGTGGACACGAATTAACCTTCTTTTCGCTCTAGGACGCATATTTAAGGAGATATGGCCAATTTAAGTTTTTCATACGAAAAATTTGATTTTTCGAGGATTTTCATCAAAATTTTGATTTTTTGGGGGTGGTCACGAATTAAAGTCCTTTTCGCTCTAGGACGCATATTTAAGGAGATATGGCCAATTTAAGTTTTTCATATGGAAAATTTGATTTTTCGAGGATTTTCATCAAAATTTTGATTTTTGGGGGGTGGTCACGATTAACCTTCTTTTCGCTCTAGGACGCATATTTAAGGAGATATGGCCAATTTAAGTTTTTCATATGAAAAATTTGATTTTTCGAGGATTTTCATCAAAATTTTGATTTTTTGGGGGTGGTCACGAATTAAAGTCCTTTTCGCTCTAGGACGCATATTTAAGGAGATATGGCCAATTTAAGTTTTTCATACGAAAAATTTGATTTCTCGAGGATTTTCATCAAAATATTGATTTTTGGGGGGTGGTCACGAATTAACCTTCTTTTCGCTCTAGGACGCATATTTAAGGAGATATGGCCAATTTAAGTTTTTCATATGAAAAATTTGATTTTTTGAGAATTTTCATAAAAATTGTGATTTTTTTGGGGATGGTCACGAATTAAAGTCCTTTTCGCTCTAGGACGCATATTTAAGGAGATATGGCCAATTTAAGTTTTTCATATGAAAAATTTGATTTTTCGAGGATTTTCATCAAAATTTTGATGGGGGGTGGTCACGAATTAACCTTCTTTTCGCTCTAGGACGCATAGTTAAGGAGATATGACCAATTTAAGTTTTTCATATGAAAAATGTGATTTTTCGAGGATTTTCACCAAAATTTTGATTTTTGGGGGGTGGTCACGAATTAACCTTCTTTTCGCTCTAGGACGCATATTTAAGGAGATATGGCCAATTTAAGTTTTTCATACGAAAAATTTTATTTCTCGAGGATTTTCATCAAAATTTTGATTTTTGGGGGGTGGTCACGAATTAACCTTCTTTTCGCTCTAGGACGCATATTTAAGGAGATATGGCCAATTTAAGTTTTTCATATGAAAAATTTGATTTTTTGAGGATTTTCATCAAAATTTTGATTTTATGGGAATGGTCACGAATTAAAGTCCTTTTCGCTCTAGGACGCATACTTAAGGAGATATGGCCAATTTAAGTTTTCATATGAAAAATTTGATTTTTCGAGGATTTTCATCAAAATTTTGATTTTTGGGGGGTGGTCACGAATTAACCTTCTTTTCGCTCTAGGACGCATATTTAAGGAGATATGGCCAATTTAAGTTTTTCATATGAAAAATTTGATTTTTCGAGGATTTTCATCAAAATTTTGATTTTTGGGGGGTGGTCACGAATTAACCTTCTTTTCGCTCTAGGACGCATAGTTAAGGAGATATGGCCAATTTAAGTTTTTCATGTGAAAAATTTGATTTTTTGAGGATTTTCATCAAAATTTTGATTTTTTGGGGGTGGTCACGAATTAACCTTCTTTTCGCTCTAGGACGCATATTTAAGGAGATATGGCCAATTTAAGTTTTTCATATAAAAAATTTGATTTTTCGAGGATTTTCATCAAAATTTTGATTTTTTGGGGGTGGTCACGAATTAAAGTCCTTTTCGCTCTAGGACGCATATTTAAGGAGATATGGGCAATTTAAGTTTTTCATACGAAAAATTTGATTTTTCGAGGATTTTCATCAAAATTTTGATTTTTGGGGGGTGGTCACGATTAACCTTCTTTTCGCTCTAGGACGCATATTTAAGGAGATATGGGCAATTTAAGTTTTTCATACGAAAAATTTGATTTTTCGAGGATTTTCATCAAAATTTTGATTTTTGGGGGGTGGTCACGATTAACCTTCTTTTCGCTCTAGGACGCATATTTAAGGAGATATGGCCAACTTAAGTTTTTCATATGAAAAAATTGATTTTTCGAGGATTTTCACCAAAATTTTGATTTTTGGGGTGTGGCCACGAATTAACCTTCTTTTCGCTCTAGGACGCATATTTAAGGAGATATGGCCAATTTAAGTTTTTCATATTGAAAATTTGATTTTTCGAGGATTTTCATTAAAATTTTGATTTTTGGGGGTGGTCACGAATTAACCTTCTTTTCGCTCTAGGACGCATAGTTAAGGAGATATGGCCAATTTAAGTTTTTCATATGAAAAATTTGATTTTTCGAGGATTTTCACCAAAATTTTGATTTTTGGGGGGTGGTCACGAATTAACCTTCTTTTCGCTCTAGGACGCATGTTTAAGGAGATATGGCCAATTTAAGTTTTTCATACGAAAAATTTGATTTTTCGAGGATTTTCATCAAAATTTTGATTTTTTGGGGGTGGTCACGAATTAAAGTCCTTTTCGCTCTAGGACGCATATTTAAGGAGATATGGCCAATTTAAGTTTTTCATATGAAAAATTTGATTTTTCGAGGATTTTCATCAAAATTTTGATTTTTTGGGGGTGGTCACGAATTAACCTTCTTTTCGCTCTAGGACGCATATTTAAGGAGATATGGCCAACTTAAGTTTTTCATATGAAAAAATTGATTTTTCGAGGATTTTCACCAAAATTTTGATTTTTGGGGTGTGGCCACGAATTAACCTTCTTTTCGCTCTAGGACGCATATTTAAGGAGATATGGCCAATTTAAGTTTTTCATATGAAAAATTTGATTTTTCGAGGATTTTCATCAAAATTTTGATTTTTTGGGGGTGGTCACGAATTAAAGTCCTTTTCGCTCTAGGACGCATATTTAAGGAGATATGGGCAATTTAAGTTTTTCATACGAAAAATTTGATTTTTCGAGGATTTTCATCAAAATTTTGATTTTTGGGGGGTGGTCACGATTAACCTTCTTTTCGCTCTAGGGCGCATATTTAAGGAGATATGGCCAATTTAAGTTTTTCATATGAAAAATTTGATTTTTCGAGGATTTTCATCAAAATTTTGATTTTTTGGGGGTGGTCACGAATTAAAGTCCTTTTCGCTCTAGGACGCATATTTAAGGAGATATGGCCAATTTAAGTTTTTCATATGAAAAATTTAATTTCTCGAGGATTTTCATCAAAATTTTGATTTTTGGGGGGTGGTCACGAATTAACCTTCTTTTCGCTCTAGGACGCATATTTAAGGAGATATGGCCAACTTAAGTTTTTCATATGAAAAAATTGATTTTTCGAGGATTTTCACCAAAATTTTGATTTTTGGGGTGTGGCCACGAATTAACCTTCTTTTCGCTCTAGGACGCATATTTAAGGAGATATGGCCAATTTAAGTTTTTCATATTGAAAATTTGATTTTTCGAGGATTTTCATTAAAATTTTGATTTTTGGGGGTGGTCACGAATTAACCTTCTTTTCGCTCTAGGACGCATAGTTAAGGAGATATGGCCAATTTAAGTTTTTCATATGAAAAATTTGATTTTTCGAGGATTTTCACCAAAATTTTGATTTTTGGGGGGTGGTCACGAATTAACCTTCTTTTCGCTCTAGGACGCATATTTAAGGAGATATGGCCAATTTAAGTTTTTCATACGAAAAATGTGATTTTTCGAGGATTTTCATCAAAATTTTGATTTTTTGGGGGTGGTCACGAATTAAAGTCCTTTTCGCTCTAGGACGCATATTTAAGGAGATATGGCCAATTTAAGTTTTTCATATGAAAAATTTGATTTTTCGAGGATTTTCATCAAAATTTTGATTTTTTGGGGGTGGTCACGAATTAACCTTCTTTTAGCTCTAGGACGCATATTTAAGGAGATATGGCCAACTTAAGTTTTTCATATGAAAAAATTGATTTTTCGAGGATTTTCACCAAAATTTTGATTTTTGGGGTGTGGCCACGAATTAACCTTCTTTTCGCTCTAGGACGCATATTTAAGGAGATATGGCCAATTTAAGTTTTTCATATGAAAAATTTGATTTTTCGAGGATTTTCACCAAAATTTTGATTTTTGGGGGGTGGTCACGAATTAACCTTATTTTCGCTCTAGGACGCATATTTAAGGAGATATGGCCAATTTAAGTTTTTCATATGAAAAATGTGATTTTTCGAGGATTTTCACCAAAATTTTGATTTTTGGGGGGTGGACACGAATTAACCTTCTTTTCGCTCTAGGACGCATATTTAAGGAGATATGGCCAATTTAAGTTTTTCATACGAAAAATTTGATTTTTCGAGGATTTTCATCAACATTTTGATTTTTTGGGGGTGGTCACGAATTAAAGTCCTTTTCGCTCTAGGACGCATATTTAAGGAGATATGGCCAATTTAAGTTTTTCATATGGAAAATTTGATTTTTCGAGGATTTTCATCAAAATTTTGATTTTTGGGGGGTGGTCACGATTAACCTTCTTTTCGCTCTAGGACGCATATTTAAGGAGATATGGCCAATTTAAGTTTTTCATATGAAAAATTTGATTTTTCGAGGATTTTCATCAAAATTTTGATTTTTTGGGGGTGGTCACGAATTAAAGTCCTTTTCGCTCTAGGACGCATATTTAAGGAGATATGGCCAATTTAAGTTTTTCATACGAAAAATTTGATTTCTCGAGGATTTTCATCAAAATATTGATTTTTGGGGGGTGGTCACGAATTAACCTTCTTTTCGCTCTAGGACGCATATTTAAGGAGATATGGCCAATTTAAGTTTTTCATATGAAAAATTTGATTTTTTGAGAATTTTCATAAAAATTGTGATTTTTTTGGGGATGGTCACGAATTAAAGTCCTTTTCGCTCTAGGACGCATATTTAAGGAGATATGGCCAATTTAAGTTTTTCATATGAAAAATTTGATTTTTCGAGGATTTTCATCAAAATTTTGATGGGGGGTGGTCACGAATTAACCTTCTTTTCGCTCTAGGACGCATAGTTAAGGAGATATGACCAATTTAAGTTTTTCATATGAAAAATGTGATTTTTCGAGGATTTTCACCAAAATTTTGATTTTTGGGGGGTGGTCACGAATTAACCTTCTTTTCGCTCTAGGACGCATATTTAAGGAGATATGGCCAATTTAAGTTTTTCATACGAAAAATTTTATTTCTCGAGGATTTTCATCAAAATTTTGATTTTTGGGGGGTGGTCACGAATTAACCTTCTTTTCGCTCTAGGGCGCATATTTAAGGAGATATGGCCAATTTAAGTTTTTCATATGAAAAATTTGATTTTTTGAGGATTTTCATCAAAATTTTGATTTTATGGGAATGGTCACGAATTAAAGTCCTTTTCGCTCTAGGACGCATACTTAAGGAGATATGGCCAATTTTAGTTTTTCATATGAAAAATTTGATTTTTCGAGGATTTTCATCAAAATTTTGATTTTTGGGGGGTGGTCACGAATTAACCTTCTTTTCGCTCTAGGACGCATATTTAAGGAGATATGGCCAATTTAAGTTTTTCATATGAAAAATTTGATTTTTCGAGGATTTTCATCAAAATTTTGATTTTTGGGGGGTGGTCACGAATTAACCTTCTTTTCGCTCTAGGACGCATAGTTAAGGAGATATGGCCAATTTAAGTTTTTCATGTGAAAAATTTGATTTTTTGAGGATTTTCATCAAAATTTTGATTTTTGGGGGGTGGTCACGAATTAACCTTCTTTTCGCTCTAGGACGCATATTTAAGGAGATATGGCCAATTTAAGTTTTTCATATAAAAAATTTGATTTTTCGAGGATTTTCATCAAAATTTTGATTTTTGGGGGGTGGTCACGATTAACCTTCTTTTCGCTCTAGGGCGCATATTTAAGGAGATATGGCCAATTTAAGTTTTTCATATGAAAAATTTGATTTTTCGAGGATTTTCATCAAAATTTTGATTTTTTGGGGGTGGTCACGAATTAAAGTCCTTTTCGCTCTAGGACGCATATTTAAGGAGATATGGCCAATTTAAGTTTTTCATATGAAAAATTTAATTTCTCGAGGATTTTCATCAAAATTTTGATTTTTGGGGGGTGGTCACGAATTAACCTTCTTTTCGCTCTAGGACGCATATTTAAGGAGATATGGCCAACTTAAGTTTTTCATATGAAAAAATTGATTTTTCGAGGATTTTCACCAAAATTTTGATTTTTGGGGTGTGGCCACGAATTAACCTTCTTTTCGCTCTAGGACGCATATTTAAGGAGATATGGCCAATTTAAGTTTTTCATATTGAAAATTTGATTTTTCGAGGATTTTCATTAAAATTTTGATTTTTGGGGGTGGTCACGAATTAACCTTCTTTTCGCTCTAGGACGCATAGTTAAGGAGATATGGCCAATTTAAGTTTTTCATATGAAAAATTTGATTTTTCGAGGATTTTCACCAAAATTTTGATTTTTGGGGGGTGGTCACGAATTAACCTTCTTTTCGCTCTAGGACGCATATTTAAGGAGATATGGCCAATTTAAGTTTTTCATACGAAAAATTTGATTTTTCGAGGATTTTCATCAAAATTTTGATTTTTTGGGGGTGGTCACGAATTAAAGTCCTTTTCGCTCTAGGACGCATATTTAAGGAGATATGGCCAATTTAAGTTTTTCATATGAAAAATTTGATTTTTCGAGGATTTTCATCAAAATTTTGATTTTTTGGGGGTGGTCACGAATTAACCTTCTTTTCGCTCTAGGACGCATATTTAAGGAGATATGGCCAACTTAAGTTTTTCATATGAAAAAATTGATTTTTCGAGGATTTTCACCAAAATTTTGATTTTTGGGGTGTGGCCACGAATTAACCTTCTTTTCGCTCTAGGACGCATATTTAAGGAGATATGGCCAATTTAAGTTTTTCATATGAAAAATTTGATTTTTCGAGGATTTTCATCAAAATTTTGATGGGGGGTGGTCACGAATTAACCTTCTTTTCGCTCTAGGACGCATATTTAAGGAGATATGGCCAATTTAAGTTTTTCATATGAAAAATTTGATTTTTTGAGAATTTTCATAAAAATTGTGATTTTTTTGGGGATGGTCACGAATTAAAGTCCTTTTCGCTCTAGGACGCATATTTAAGGAGATATGGCCAATTTAAGTTTTTCATATGAAAAATTTGATTTTTCGAGGATTTTCATCAAAATTTTGATGGGGGGTGGTCACGAATTAACCTTCTTTTCGCTCTAGGACGCATAGTTAAGGAGATATGACTAATTTAAGTTTTTCATATGAAAAATGTGATTTTTCGAGGATTTTCACCAAAATTTTGATTTTTGGGGGGTGGTCACGAATTAACCTTCTTTTCGCTCTAGGACGCATATTTAAGGAGATATGGCCAATTTAAGTTTTTCATACGAAAAATTTGATTTTTCGAGGATTTTCATCAAAATTTTGATTTTTTGGGGGTGGTCACGAATTAAAGTCCTTTTCGCTCTAGGACGCATATTTAAGGAGATATGGCCAATTTAAGTTTTTCATATTGAAAATTTGATTTTTCGAGGATTTTCATCAAAATTTTGATTTTTGGGGGGTGGTCACGATTAACCTTCTTTTCGCTCTAGGACGCATATTTAAGGAGATATGGCCAATTTAAGTTTTTCATATGAAAAATTTGATTTTTCGAGGATTTTCATCAAAATTTTGATTTTTTGGGGGTGGTCGCGAATTAAAGTCCTTTTCGCTCTAGGACGCATATTTAAGGATATATGGCCAATTTAAGTTTTTCATACGAAAAATTTGATTTCTCGAGGATTTTCATCAAAATATTGATTTTTGGGGGGTGGTCACGAATTAACCTTCTTTTCGCTCTAGGACGCATATTTAAGGAGATATGGCCAATTTAAGTTTTTCATATGAAAAATTTGATTTTTTGAGAATTTTCATAAAAATTGTGATTTTTTTGGGGATGGTCACGAATTAAAGTCCTTTTCGCTCTAGGACGCATATTTAAGGAGATATGGCCAATTTAAGTTTTTCATATGAAAAATTTGATTTTTCGAGGATTTTCATCAAAATTTTGATGGGGGGTGGTCACGAATTAACCTTCTTTTCGCTCTAGGACGCATAGTTAAGGAGATATGACTAATTTAAGTTTTTCATATGAAAAATGTGATTTTTCGAGGATTTTCACCAAAATTTTGATTTTTGGGGGGTGGTCACGAATTAACCTTCTTTTCGCTCTAGGACGCATATTTAAGGAGATATGGCCAATTTAAGTTTTTCATACGAAAAATTTGATTTTTCGAGGATTTTCATCAAAATTTTGATTTTTTGGGGGTGGTCACGAATTAAAGTCCTTTTCGCTCTAGGACGCATATTTAAGGAGATATGGCCAATTTAAGTTTTTCATATGAAAAATTTGATTTCTCGAGGATTTTCATCAAAATTTTGATTTTTGGGGGGTGGTCACGAATTAACCTTCTTTTCGCTCTAGGGCGCATATTTAAGGAGATATGGCCAATTTAAGTTTTTCATATGAAAAATTTGATTTTTCGAGGATTTTCATCAAAATTTTGATTTTTGGGGGGTGGTCACGAATTAAAGTCCTTTTCGCTCTAGTACGCATATTTAAGGAGATATGGCCAATTTAAGTTTTTCATATAAAAAATTTGATTTTTCGAGGATTTTCATCAAAATTTTGATTTTTTGGGGGTGGGCACGAATTAAAGTCCTTTTCGCTCTAGGACGCATATTTAAGGAGATATGGGCAATTTAAGTTTTTCATACGAAAAATTTGATTTTTCGAGGATTTTCATCAAAATTTTGATTTTTGGGGGGTGGTCACGAATTAAAGTCCTTTTCGCACTAGGACGCATATTTAAGGAGATATGGCCAATTGAAGTTTTTCATATGAAAAATGTGATTTTTCGAGGATTTTCATCAAAATTTTGATTTTTTGGGGGTGGTCACGAATTAACCTTCTTTTCGCTCTAGGACGCATATTTAAGGAGATATGGCCAATTTAAGTTTTTCATACGAAAAATTTGATTTCTCGAGGATTTTCATCAAAATATTGATTTTTGGGGGGTGGTCACGAATTAACCTTCTTTTCGCTCTAGGACGCATATTTAAGGAGATATGGCCAATTTAAGTTTTTCATATGAAAAATTTGATTTTTCGAGGATTTTCATCAAAATTTTGATTTTTGGGGGGTGGTCACGAATTAAAGTCCTTTTCGCTCTAGTACGCATATTTAAGGAGATATGGCCAATTTAAGTTTTTCATATAAAAAATTTGATTTTTCGAGGATTTTCATCAAAATTTTGATTTTTTGGGGGTGGGCACGAATTAAAGTCCTTTTCGCTCTAGGACGCATATTTAAGGAGATATGGGCAATTTAAGTTTTTCATACGAAAAATTTGATTTTTCGAGGATTTTCATCAAAATTTTGATTTTTGGGGGGTGGTCACGAATTAAAGTCCTTTTCGCACTAGGACGCATATTTAAGGAGATATGGCCAATTGAAGTTTTTCATATGAAAAATGTGATTTTTCGAGGATTTTCATCAAAATTTTGATTTTTTGGGGGTGGTCACGAATTAACCTTCTTTTCGCTCTAGGACGCATATTTAAGGAGATATGGCCAATTTAAGTTTTTCATATGAAAAATTTGATTTTTTGAGAATTTTCATAAAAATTGTGATTTTTTTGGGGATGGTCACGAATTAAAGTCCTTTTCGCTCTAGGACGCATATTTAAGGAGATATGGCCAATTTAAGTTTTTCATATGAAAAATTTGATTTTTCGAGGATTTTCATCAAAATGTTGATGGGGGGTGGTCACGAATTAACCTTCTTTTCGCTCTAGGACGCATAGTTAAGGAGATATGACCAATTTAAGTTTTTCATATGAAAAATGTGATTTTTCGAGGATTTTCACCAAAATTTTGATTTTTGGGGGGTGGTCACGAATTAACCTTCTTTTCGCTCTAGGACGCATATTTAAGGAGATATGGCCAATTTAAGTTTTTCATACGAAAAATTTGATTTTTCGAGGATTTTCATCAAAATTTTGATTTTTTGGGGGTGGTCATGAATTAAAGTCCTTTTCGCTCTAGGACGCATATTTAAGGAGATATGGCCAATTTAAGTTTTTCATATGAAAAATTTGATTTCTCGAGGATTTTCATCAAAATTTTGATTTTTGGGGGGTGGTCACGAATTAAAGTCCTTTTCGCTCTAGTACGCATATTTAAGGAGATATGGCCAATTTAAGTTTTTCATATAAAAAATTTGATTTTTCGAGGATTTTCATCAAAATTTTGATTTTTTGGGGGTGGGCACGAATTAAAGTCCTTTTCGCTCTAGGACGCATATTTAAGGAGATATGGGCAATTTAAGTTTTTCATACGAAAAATTTGATTTTTCGAGGATTTTCATCAAAATTTTGATTTTTGGGGGGTGGTCACGAATTAAAGTCCTTTTCGCACTAGGACGCATATTTAAGGAGATATGGCCAATTGAAGTTTTTCATATGAAAAATGTGATTTTTCGAGGATTTTCATCAAAATTTTGATTTTTGGGGGGTGGTCACGAATTAACCTTCTTTTCGCTCTAGGACGCATATTTAAGGAGATATGGCCAATTTAAGTTTTTCATACGAAAAATTTGATTTCTCGAGGATTTTCATCAAAATATTGATTTTTGGGGGGTGGTCACGAATTAACCTTCTTTTCGCTCTAGGGCGCATATTTAAGGAGATATGGCCAATTTAAGTTTTTCATGCGAAAAATTTGATTTTTTGAGGATTTTCATCAAAATTTTGATTTTTTGGGAATGGTCACGAATTAAAGTCCTTTTCGCTCTAGGACGCATATTTAAGGAGATATGGCCAATTTAAGTTTTTCATATGAAAAATTTGATTTTTCGAGGATTTTCATCAAAATTTTGAATTTTGGGGGGTGGTCACGAATTAACCTTCTTTTCGCTCTAGGACGCATAGTTAAGGAGATATGGCCAATTTAAGTTTTTCATGTGAAAAATTTGATTTTTTGAGGATTTTCATCAAAATTTTGATTTTTGGTTTTTTGGTCACGAATTAACCTTCTTTTCGCTCTAGGACGCATATTTAAGGAGATATGGCCAATTTAAGTTTTTCATATGAAAAATTTGATTTTTCGAGGATTTTCATCAAAATTTTGATGGGGGGTGGTCACGAATTAACCTTCTTTTCGCTCTAGGACGCATATTTAAGGAGATATGGCCAATTTAAGTTTTTCATATGAAAAATTTGATTTTTTGAGAATTTTCATAAAAATTGTGATTTTTTTGGGGATGGTCACGAATTAAAGTCCTTTTCGCTCTAGGACGCATATTTAAGGAGATATGGCCAATTTAAGTTTTTCATATGAAAAATTTGATTTTTCGAGGATTTTCATCAAAATGTTGATGGGGGGTGGTCACGAATTAACCTTCTTTTCGCTCTAGGACGCATAGTTAAGGAGATATGACCAATTTAAGTTTTTCATATGAAAAATGTGATTTTTCGAGGATTTTCACCAAAATTTTGATTTGTGGGGGGTGGTCACGAATTAACCTTCTTTTCGCTCTAGGACGCATATTTAAGGAGATATGGCCAATTTAAGTTTTTCATACGAAAAATTTGATTTTTCGAGGATTTTCATCAAAATTTTGATTTTTTGGGGGTGGTCACGAATTAAAGTCCTTTTCGCTCTAGGACGCATATTTAAGGAGATATGGCCAATTTAAGTTTTTCATATGAAAAATTTGATTTCTCGAGGATTTTCATCAAAATTTTGATTTTTGGGGGGTGGTCACGAATTAACCTTCTTTTCGCTCTAGGACGCATATTTAAGGAGATATGGCCAATTTAAGTTTTTGATATGAAAAATTTGATTTTTTGAGAATTTTCATAAAAATTGTGATTTTTTTGGGGATGGTCACGAATTAAAGTCCTTTTCGCTCTAGGACGCATATTTAAGGAGATATGGCCAATTTAAGTTTTTCATATGAAAAATTTGATTTTTCGAGGATTTTCATCAAAATTTTGATTTTTGGGGGGTGGTCACGAATTAACCTTCTTTTCGCTCTAGGACGCATATTTAAGGAGATATGGCCAATTTAAGTTTTTCATATAAAAAATTTGATTTTTCGAGGATTTTCATCAAAATTTTGATTTTTGGGGGGTGGTCACGAATTAACCTTCTTTTCGCTCTAGGACGCATAGTTAAGGAGATATGACCAATTTAAGTTTTTCATATGAAAAATGTGATTTTTCGAGGATTTTCACCAAAATTTTGATTTTTGGGGGTGGTCACGAATTAACCTTCTTTTCGCTCTAGGACGCATATTTAAGGAGATATGGCCAATTTAAGTTTTTCATACGAAAAATTTGATTTTTCGAGGATTTTCATCAAAATTTTGATTTTTTGGGGGTGGTCACGAATTAAAGTCCTTTTCGCTCTAGGACGCATATTTAAGGAGATATGGCCAATTTAAGTTTTTCATATGAAAAATTTGATTTCTCGAGGATTTTCATCAAAATTTTGATTTTTGGGGGGTGGTCACGAATTAACCTTCTTTTCGCTCTAGGACGCATATTTAAGGAGATATGGCCAATTTAAGTTTTTCATATGAAAAAATTGATTTTTCGAGGATTTTCACAAAAATTTTGATTTTTGGGGTGTGGCCACGAATTAACCTTCTTTTCGCTCTAGGACGCATATTTAAGGAGATATGGCCAATTTAAGTTTTTCATATGAAAAATTTGATTTTTCGAGGATTTTCATTAAAATTTTGATTTTTGGGGGGGGTGGTCACGAATTAACCTTCTTTTCGCTCTAGGACGCATAGTTAAGGAGATATGGCCAATTTAAGTTTTTCATATGAAAAATTTTATTTCTCGAGGATTTTCATCAAAATTTTGATTTTTGGGGGGTCGTCACGAATTAACCTTCTTTTCGCTCTAGGACGCATATTTAAGGAGATAGGGCCAATTTAAGTTTTTCATATGAAAAATTTGATTTTTCGAGGATTTTCATCAAAATTTTGATTTTTGGGGGGTGGTCACGAATTAAAGTCCTTTTCGCTCTAGTACGCATATTTAAGGAGATATGGCCAATTTAAGTTTTTCATATAAAAAATTTGATTTTTCGAGGATTTTCATCAAAATTTTGATTTTTTGGGGGTGGGCACGAATTAAAGTCCTTTTCGCTCTAGGACGCATATTTAAGGAGATATGGGCAATTTAAGTTTTTCATACGAAAAATTTGATTTTTCGAGGATTTTCATCAAAATTTTGATTTTTGGGGGGTGGTCACGAATTAAAGTCCTTTTCGCACTAGGACGCATATTTAAGGAGATATGGCCAATTGAAGTTTTTCATATGAAAAATGTGATTTTTCGAGGATTTTCATCAAAATTTTGATTTTTGGGGGGTGGTCACGAATTAACCTTCTTTTCGCTCTAGGACGCATATTTAAGGAGATATGGCCAATTTAAGTTTTTCATACGAAAAATTTGATTTCTCGAGGATTTTCATCAAAATATTGATTTTTGGGGGGTGGTCACGAATTAACCTTCTTTTCGCTCTAGGGCGCATATTTAAGGAGATATGGCCAATTTATGTTTTTCATGCGAAAAATTTGATTTTTTGAGGATTTTCATCAAAATTTTGATTTTTTGGGAATGGTCACGAATTAAAGTCCTTTTCGCTCTAGGACGCATATTTAAGGAGATATGGCCAATTTAAGTTTTTCATATGAAAAATTTGATTTTTCGAGGATTTTCATTAAAATTTTGATTTTTGGGGGGGTGGTCACGAATTAACCTTCTTTTCGCTCTAGGACGCATAGTTAAGGAGATATGGCCAATTTAAGTTTTTCATGTGAAAAATTTGATTTTTTGAGGATTTTCATCAAAATTTTGATTTTTGGTTTTTTGGTCACGAATTAACCTTCTTTTCGCTCTAGGACGCATATTTAAGGAGATATGGCCAATTTAAGTTTTTCATATGAAAAATTTGATTTTTCGAGGATTTTCATCAAAATTTTGATGGGGGGTGGTCACGAATTAACCTTCTTTTCGCTCTAGGACGCATATTTAAGGAGATATGGCCAATTTAAGTTTTTCATACGAAAAATTTGATTTTTCGAGGATTTTGATCAAAATTTTGATTTTTTGGGGGTGGTCACGAATTAACCTTCTTTTCGCTCTAGGACGCATATTTAAGGAGATATGGCCAACTTAAGTTTTTCATATGAAAAATTTGATTTTTTGAGGATTTTCACCAAAATTTTGATTTTTGGGGTGTGGCCACGAATTAACCTTCTTTTCGCTCTAGGACGCATATTTAAGGAGATATGGCCAATTTAAGTTTTTCATACGAAAAATTTGATTTCTCGAGGATTTTCATCAAAATATTGATTTTTGTGGGGTGGTCACGAATTAACCTTCTTTTCGCTCTAGGACGCATATTTAAGGAGATATGGCCAATTTAAGTTTTTCATATTGAAAATTTGATTTTTCGAGGATTTTCATTAAAATTTTGATTTTTGGGGGGTGGTCACGAATTAACCTTCTTTTCGCTCTAGGACGCATAGTTAAGGAGATATGGCCAATTTAAGTTTTTCATATGAAAAATTTGATTTTTCGAGGATTTTCATCAAAATTTTGATTTTTTGGGGGTGGTCACGAATTAAAGTCCTTTTCGCTCTAGGACGCATATTTAAGGAGATATGGCCAATTTAAGTTTTTCATACGAAAAATTTGATTTCTCGAGGATTTTCATCAAAATATTGATTTTTGTGGGGTGGTCACGAATTAACCTTCTTTTCGCTCTAGGACGCATATTTAAGGAGATATGGCCAATTTAAGTTTTTCATATGAAAAATTTGATTTTTCGAGGATTTTCATCAAAATTTTGATTTTTTGGGGGTGGTCACGAATTAAAGTCCTTTTCGCTCTAGGACGCATATTTAAGGAGATATGGCCAATTTAAGTTTTTCATACGAAAAATTTGATTTTTCGAGGATTTTCATCAAAATTTTGATTTTTTGGGGGTGGTCACGAATTAAAGTCCTTTTCGCTCTAGGACGCATATTTAAGGAGATATGGCCAATTTAAGTTTTTCATACGAAAAAGTTGATTTTTCGAGGATTTTCATCAAAATTTTGATTTTTTGGGGGTGGTCACGAATTAACCTTCTTTTCGCTCTAGGACGCATATTTAAGGAGATATGGCCAATTTAAGTTTTTCATATGAAAAATTTGATTTTGCGAGGATTTTCATCAAAATTTTGATTTTTGGGGGGTGGTCACGAATTAACCTTCTTTTCGCTCTAGGACGCATATTTAAGGAGATATGGCCAATTTAAGTTTTTCATATGAAAAAATTGATTTTTCGAGGATTTTCACCAAAATTTTGATTTTTGGGGTGTGGCCACGAATTAACCTTCTTTTCGCTCTATGACGCATATTTAAGGAGATATGGCCAATTTAAGTTTTTCATATGAAAAATTTGATTTTTCGAGGATTTTCATTAAAATTTTGATTTTTGGGGGGTGGTCACGAATTAACCTTCTTTTCGCTCTAGGACGCATAGTTAAGGAGATATGGCCAATTTAAGTTTTTCATATGAAAAATTTTATTTCTCGAGAATTTTCATCAAAATTTTGATTTTTGGGGGATGGTCACGAATTAACCTTCTTTTCGCTCTAGGACGCATATTTAAGGAGATATGGCCAATTTAAGTTTTTCATATGAAAAATTTGATTTTTCGAGGATTTTCATCAAAATTTTGATTTTTGGGGGGTGGTCACGAATTAACCTTCTTTTCGCTCTAGGACGCATAGTTAAGGAGATATGGCCAATTTAAGTTTTTCATGTGAAAAATTTGATTTTTTGAGGATTTTCATCAAAATTTTGATTTTTGGTTTTTTGGTCACGAATTAACCTTCTTTTCGCTCTAGGACGCATATTTAAGGAGATATGGCCAATTTAAGTTTTTCATATAAAAAATTTGATTTTTCGAGGACTTTCATCAAAATTTTGATTTTTTGGGGGTGGTCACGAATTAAAGTCCTTTTCGCTCTAGGACGCATATTTAAGGAGATATGGGCAATTTAAGTTTTTCATACGAAAAATTTGATTTTTCGAGGATTTTCATCAAAATTTTGATTTTTGGGGGGTGGTCACGATTAACCTTCTTTTCGCTCTAGGACGCATATTTAAGGAGATATGGCCAATTTAAGTTTTTCATATGAAAAATTTGATTTTTCGAGGATTTTCATCAAAATTTTGATGGGGGGTGGTCACGAATTAACCTTCTTTTCGCTCTAGGACGCATATTTAAGGAGATATGGCCAATTTAAGTTTTTCATACGAAAAATTTGATTTTTCGAGGATTTTCATCAAAATTTTGATTTTTTGGGGGTGGTCACGAATTAACCTTCTTTTCGCTCTAGGACGCATATTTAAGGAGATATGGCCAACTTAAGTTTTTCATATGAAAAAATTGATTTTTCGAGGATTTTCACCAAAATTTTGATTTTTGGGGTGTGGCCACGAATTAACCTTCTTTTCGCTCTAGGACGCATATTTAAGGAGATATGGCCAATTTAAGTTTTTCATATTGAAAATTTGATTTTTCGAGGATTTTCATTAAAATTTTGATTTTTGGGGGGTGGTCACGAATTAACCTTCTTTTCGCTCTAGGACGCATAGTTAAGGAGATATGGCCAATTTAAGTTTTTCATATGAAAAATTTGATTTTTCGAGGATTTTCATCAAAATTTTGATTTTTTGGGGGTGGTCACAAATTAAAGTCCTTTTCGCTCTAGGACGCATATTTAAGGAGATATGGCCAATTTAAGTTTTTCATACGAAAAATTTGATTTCTCGAGGATTTTCATCAAAATATTGATTTTTGTGGGGTGGTCACGAATTAACCTTCTTTTCGCTCTAGGACGCATATTTAAGGCGATATGGCCAATTTGAGTTTTTCATATGAAAAATTTGATTTTTCGAGGATTTTCATCAAAATTTTGATTTTTTGGGGGTGGTCACGAATTAAAGTCCTTTTCGCTCTAGGACGCATATTTAAGGAGATATGGCCAATTTAAGTTTTTCATACGAAAAATTTGATTTTTCGAGGATTTTCACCAAAATTTTGATTTTTGGGGGGTGGTCACGAATTAACCTTCTTTTCGCTCTAGGACGCATATTTAAGGAGATATGGCCAATTTAAGTTTTTCATACGAAAAATTTGATTTTTCGAGGATTTTCATCAAAATTTTGATTTTTTGGGGGTGGTCACGAATTAAAGTCCTTTTCGCTCTAGGACGCATATTTAAGGAGATATGGCCAATTTAAGTTTTTCATATGAAAAATTTGATTTCTCGAGGATTTTCATCAAAATTTTGATTTTTGGGGGGTGGTCACGAATTAACCTTCTTTTCGCTCTAGGACGCATATTTAAGGAGATATGGCCAATTTAAGTTTTTCATATGAAAAATTTGATTTTTCGAGGATTTTCATCAAAATTTTGATTTTTGGGGGGTGGTCACGAATTAACCTTCTTTTCGCTCTAGGACGCATATTTAAGGAGATATGGCCAATTTAAGTTTTTCATATGAAAAATTTGATTTTTCGAGGATTTTCATTAAAATTTTGATTTTTGGGGGGTGGTCACGAATTAACCTTCTTTTCGCTCTAGGACGCATAGTTAAGGAGATATGGCCAATTTAAGTTTTTCATATGAAAAATTTTATTTCTCGAGGATTTTCATCAAAATTTTGATTTTTGGGGGGTGGTCACGAATTAACCTTCTTTTCGCTCTAGGGCGCATATTTAAGGAGATATGGCCAATTTAAGTTTTTCATGCGAAAAATTTGATTTTTTGAGGATTTTCATCAAAATTTTGATTTTTTGGGAATGGTCACGAATTAAAGTCCTTTTCGCTCTAGGACGCATATTTAAGGAGATATGGCCAATTTAAGTTTTTCATATGAAAAATTTGATTTTTCGAGGATTTTCATCAAAATTTTGAATTTTGGGTGGTGGTCACGAATTAACCTTCTATTCGCTCTAGGACGCATAGTTAAGGAGATATGGCCAATTTAAGTTTTTCATATTGAAAATTTGATTTTTCGAGGATTTTCATTAAAATTTTGATTTTTGGGGGGTGGTCACGAATTAACCTTCTTTTCGCTCTAGGACGCATAGTTAAGGAGATATGTCCAATTTAAGTTTTTCATATGAAAAATTTGATTTTTCGAGGATTTTCATCAAAATTTTGATTTTTTGGGGGTGGTCACGAATTAAAGTCCTTTTCGCTCTAGGACGCATATTTAAGGAGATATGGCCAATTTAAGTTTTTCATACGAAAAATTTGATTTCTCGAGGATTTTCATCAAAATATTGATTTTTGTGGGGTGGTCACGAATTAACCTTCTTTTCGCTCTAGGACGCATATTTAAGGAGATATGGCCAATTTAAGTTTTTCATATGAAAAATGTGATTTTTCATGGATTTTCATCAAAATTTTGATTTTTGGTGGGTGGTCACGAATTAACCTTCTTTTCGCTCTAGGGCGCATAGTTAAGGAGATATGGCCAATTTAAGTTTTTCATATGAAAAATTTTATTTCTCGATGATTTTCATCAAAATTTTGATTTTTGGGGGGTGGTCACGAATTAACCTTCTTTTCGCTCTAGGACGCATATTTAAGGAGATATGGCCAATTTAAGTTTTTCATGTGAAAAATTTGATTTTTTGAGGATTTTCATCAAAATTTTGATTTTTGGGGGGTGGTCACGAATTAACCTTCTTTTCGCTCTAGGACGCATATTTAAGGAGATATGGCCAATTTAAGTTTTTCATATAAAAAATTTGATTTTTCGAGGATTTTCATCAAAATTTTGATTTTTTGGGGGTGGTCACGAATTAAAGTCCTTTTCGCTCTAGGACGCATATTTAAGGAGATATGGGCAATTTAAGTTTTTCATACGAAAAATTTTATTTTTCGAGGATTTTCATCAAAATTTTGATTTTTGCGGGGTGGTCACGAATTAACCTTCTTTTCGCTCTAGGACGCATAGTTAAGGAGATGTGGCCAATTTAAGTTTTTCATATGAAAAATGTGATTTTTCGAGGATTTTCACCAAAATTTTGATTTTTGGGGGGTGGTCACGAATTAACCTTCTTTTCGCTCTAGGACGCATATTTAAGGAGATATGGCCAATTTAAGTTTTTCATACGAAAAATTTGATTTTTCGAGGATTTTCATCAAAATTTTGATTTTTGGGGGGTGGTCACGAATTAAAGTCCTTTTCGCTCTAGGACGCATATTTAAGGAGATATGGCCAATTTAAGTTTTTCATATGAAAAATTTGATTTTTCGAGGATTTTCATCAAAATTTTGATTTTTGGGGGGTGGTCACGAATTAAAGTCCTTTTCGCTCTAGGACGCATATTTAAGGAGATATGGCCAATTTAAGTTTTTCATATAAAAAATTTGATTTTTCGAGGATTTTCATCAAAATTTTGATTTTTTGGGGGTGGTCATGAATTAAAGTCCTTTTCGCACTAGGACGCATATTTAAGGAGATATGGCCAATTTAAGTTTTTCATATGAAAAATGTGATTTTTCAAGGATTTTCATCAAAATTTTGATTTTTGGGGGGTGGTCACGAATTAACCTTCTTTTCGCTCTAGGACGCATAGTTAAGGAGATATGGCCAATTTAAGTTTTTCATATGAAAAATTTTATTTCTCGAGGATTTTCATCAAAATTTTGATTTTTTGGGGGTGGTCACGAATTAAAGTCCTTTTCGCTCTAGGACGCATATTTAAGGAGATATGGCCAATTTAAGTTTTTCATACGAAAAATTTGATTTTTCGAGGATTTTCATCAAAATTTTGATTTTTGGGGGGTGGTCACGATTAACCTTCTTTTCGCTCTAGGACGCATATTTAAGGAGATATGGCCAATTTAAGTTTTTCATATGAAAAATTTGATTTTTCGAGGATTTTCATCAAAATTTTGATTTTTTGGGGGTGGTCACGAATTAAAGTCCTTTTCGCTCTAGGACGCATATTTAAGGAGATATGGCCAATTTAAGTTTTTCATATGAAAAATTTAATTTCTCGAGGATTTTCATCAAAATTTTGATTTTTGGGGGGTGGTCACGAATTAACCTTCTTTTCGCTCTAGGACGCATATTTAAGGAGATATGGCCAACTTAAGTTTTTCATATGAAAAAATTGATTTTTCGAGGATTTTCACCAAAATTTTGATTTTTGGGGTGTGGTCACGAATTAACCTTCTTTTCGCTCTAGGACGCATATTTAAGGAGATATGGCCAATTTAAGTTTTTCATATTGAAAATTTGATTTTTCGAGGATTTTCATTAAAATTTTGATTTTTGGGGGGTGGTCACGAATTAACCTTCTTTTCGCTCTAGGACGCATAGTTAAGGAGATATGGCCAATTTAAGTTTTTCATATGAAAATTTTGATTTTTCGAGGATTTTCATCAAAATTTTGATTTTTTGGGGGTGGTCACGAATTAAAGTCCTTTTCGCTCTAGGACGCATATTTAAGGAGATATGGTCAATTTAAGTTTTTCATACGAAAAATTTGATTTCTCGAGGATTTTCATCAAAATATTGATTTTTGTGGGGTGGTCACGAATTAACCTTCTTTTCGCTCTAGGACGCATATTTAAGGAGATATGGCCAATTTAAGTTTTTCATATGAAAAATGTGATTTTTCAAGGATTTTCATCAAAATTTTGATTTTTGGGGGGTGGTCACGAATTAACCTTCTTTTCGCTCTAGGGCGCATAGTTAAGGAGATATGGCCAATTTAAGTTTTTCATATGAAAAATTTGATTTTTTGAGGATTTTCATCAAAATTTTGATTTTTGGGGGGTGGTCACGAATTAACCTTCTTTTCGCTCTAGGACGCATATTTAAGGAGATATGGCCAATTTAAGTTTTTCATATAAAAAATTTGATTTTTCGAGGATTTTCATCAAAATTTTGATTTTTTGGGGGTGGTCACGAATTAAAGTCCTTTTCGCTCTAGGACGCATATTTAAGGAGATATGGGCAATTTAAGTTTTTCATACGAAAAATTTTATTTTTCGAGGATTTTCATCAACATTTTGATTTTTGCGGGGTGGTCACGAATTAACCTTCTTTTCGCTCTAGGACGCATAGTTAAGGAGATGTGGCCAATTTAAGTTTTTCATATGAAAAATGTGATTTTTCGAGGATTTTCACCAAAATTTTGATTTTTGGGGGGTGGTCACGAATTAACCTTCTTTTCGCTCTAGGACGCATATTTAAGGAGATATGGCCAATTTAAGTTTTTCATACGAAAAATTTGATTTTTCGAGGATTTTCATCAAAATTTTGATTTTTGGGGGGTGGTCACGAATTAAAGTCCTTTTCGCTCTAGGACGCATATTTAAGGAGATATGGCCAATTTAAGTTTTTCATATGAAAAATTTAATTTCTCGAGGATTTTCATCAAAATTTTGATTTTTGGGGGGTGGTCACGAATTAACCTTCTTTTCGCTCTAGGACGCATATTTAAGGAGATATGGCCAACTTAAGTTTTTCATATGAAAAAATTGATTTTTCGAGGATTTTCACCAAAATTTTGATTTTTGGGGTGTGGCCACGAATTAACCTTCTTTTCGCTCTAGGACGCATATTTAAGGAGATATGGCCAATTTAAGTTTTTCATATTGAAAATTTGATTTTTCGAGGATTTTCATTAAAATTTTGATTTTTGGGGGGTGGTCACGAATTAACCTTCTTTTCGCTCTAGGACGCATAGTTAAGGAGATATGTCCAATTTAAGTTTTTCATATGAAAAATTTGATTTTTCGAGGATTTTCATCAAAATTTTGATTTTTTGGGGGTGGTCACGAATTAAAGTCCTTTTCGCTCTAGGACGCATATTTAAGGAGATATGGCCAATTTAAGTTTTTCATACGAAAAATTTGATTTCTCGAGGATTTTCATCAAAATATTGATTTTTGTGGGGTGGTCACGAATTAACCTTCTTTTCGCTCTAGGACGCATATTTAAGGAGATATGGCCAATTTAAGTTTTTCATATGAAAAATGTGATTTTTCAAGGATTTTCATCAAAATTTTGATTTTTTGGGGGTGGTCACGAATTAACCTTCTTTTCGCTCTAGGGCGCATAGTTAAGGAGATATGGCCAATTTAAGTTTTTCATATGAAAAATTTTATTTCTCGATGATTTTCATCAAAATTTTGATTTTTGGGGGGTGGTCACGAATTAACCTTCTTTTCGCTCTAGGACCCATATTTAAGGAGATATGGCCAATTTAAGTTTTTCATGTGAAAAATTTGATTTTTTGAGGATTTTCATCAAAATTTTGATTTTTGGGGGGTGGTCACGAATTAACCTTCTTTTCGCTCTAGGACGCATATTTAAGGAGATATGGCCAATTTAAGTTTTTCATATAAAAAATTTGATTTTTCGAGGATTTTCATCAAAATTTTGATTTTTTGGGGGTGGTCACGAATTAAAGTCCTTTTCGCTCTAGGACGCATATTTAAGGAGATATGGGCAATTTAAGTTTTTCATACGAAAAATTTTATTTTTCGAGGATTTTCATCAAAATTTTGATTTTTGCGGGGTGGTCACGAATTAACCTTCTTTTCGCTCTAGGACGCATAGTTAAGGAGATGTGGCCAATTTAAGTTTTTCATATGAAAAATGTGATTTTTCGAGGATTTTCACCAAAATTTTGATTTTTGGGGGGTGGTCACGAATTAACCTTCTTTTCGCTCTAGGACGCATATTTAAGGAGATATGGCCAATTTAAGTTTTTCATACGAAAAATTTGATTTTTCGAGGATTTTCATCAAAATTTTGATTTTTGGGGGGTGGTCACGAATTAAAGTCCTTTTCGCTCTAGGACGCATATTTAAGGAGATATGGCCAATTTAAGTTTTTCATATGAAAAATTTGATTTTTCGAGGATTTTCATCAAAATTTTGATTTTTGGGGGGTGGTCACGAATTAAAGTCCTTTTCGCTCTAGGACGCATATTTAAGGAGATATGGCCAATTTAAGTTTTTCATATAAAAAATTTGATTTTTCGAGGATTTTCATCAAAATTTTGATTTTTTGGGGGTGGTCATGAATTAAAGTCCTTTTCGCACTAGGACGCATATTTAAGGAGATATGGCCAATTTAAGTTTTTCATATGAAAAATGTGATTTTTCAAGGATTTTCATCAAAATTTTGATTTTTGGGGGGTGGTCACGAATTAACCTTCTTTTCGCTCTAGGACGCATAGTTAAGGAGATATGGCCAATTTAAGTTTTTCATATGAAAAATTTTATTTCTCGAGGATTTTCATCAAAATTTTGATTTTTTGGGGGTGGTCACGAATTAAAGTCCTTTTCGCTCTAGGACGCATATTTAAGGAGATATGGCCAATTTAAGTTTTTCATACGAAAAATTTGATTTTTCGAGGATTTTCATCAAAATTTTGATTTTTGGGGGGTGGTCACGATTAACCTTCTTTTCGCTCTAGGACGCATATTTAAGGAGATATGGCCAATTTAAGTTTTTCATATGAAAAATTTGATTTTTCGAGGATTTTCATCAAAATTTTGATTTTTTGGGGGTGGTCACGAATTAAAGTCCTTTTCGCTCTAGGACGCATATTTAAGGAGATATGGCCAATTTAAGTTTTTCATATGAAAAATTTAATTTCTCGAGGATTTTCATCAAAATTTTGATTTTTGGGGGGTGGTCACGAATTAACCTTCTTTTCGCTCTAGGACGCATATTTAAGGAGATATGGCCAACTTAAGTTTTTCATATGAAAAAATTGATTTTTCGAGGATTTTCACCAAAATTTTGATTTTTGGGGTGTGGTCACGAATTAACCTTCTTTTCGCTCTAGGACGCATATTTAAGGAGATATGGCCAATTTAAGTTTTTCATATTGAAAATTTGATTTTTCGAGGATTTTCATTAAAATTTTGATTTTTGGGGGGTGGTCACGAATTAACCTTCTTTTCGCTCTAGGACGCATAGTTAAGGAGATATGGCCAATTTAAGTTTTTCATATGAAAAATTTGATTTTTCGAGGATTTTCATCAAAATTTTGATTTTTTGGGGGTGGTCACGAATTAAAGTCCTTTTCGCTCTAGGACGCATATTTAAGGAGATATGGTCAATTTAAGTTTTTCATACGAAAAATTTGATTTCTCGAGGATTTTCATCAAAATATTGATTTTTGTGGGGTGGTCACGAATTAACCTTCTTTTCGCTCTAGGACGCATATTTAAGGAGATATGGCCAATTTAAGTTTTTCATATGAAAAATGTGATTTTTCAAGGATTTTCATCAAAATTTTGATTTTTGGGGGGTGGTCACGAATTAACCTTCTTTTCGCTCTAGGGCGCATAGTTAAGGAGATATGGCCAATTTAAGTTTTTCATATGAAAAATTTTATTTCTCGATGATTTTCATCAAAATTTTGATTTTTGGGGGGTGGTCACGAATTAACCTTCTTTTCGCTCTAGGACGCATATTTAAGGAGATATGGCCAATTTAAGTTTTTCATGTGAAAAATTTGATTTTTTGAGGATTTTCATCAAAATTTTGATTTTTGGGGGGTGGTCACGAATTAACCTTCTTTTCGCTCTAGGACGCATATTTAAGGAGATATGGCCAATTTAAGTTTTTCATATAAAAAATTTGATTTTTCGAGGATTTTCATCAAAATTTTGATTTTTTGGGGGTGGTCACGAATTAAAGTCCTTTTCGCTCTAGGACGCATATTTAAGGAGATATGGGCAATTTAAGTTTTTCATACGAAAAATTTTATTTTTCGAGGATTTTCATCAAAATTTTGATTTTTGCGGGGTGGTCACGAATTAACCTTCTTTTCGCTCTAGGACGCATAGTTAAGGAGATGTGGCCAATTTAAGTTTTTCATATGAAAAATGTGATTTTTCGAGGATTTTCATCAAAATTTTGATTTTTGGGGGGTGGTCACGAATTAACCTTCTTTTCGCTCTAGGACGCATATTTAAGGAGATATGGCCAATTTAAGTTTTTCATACGAAAAATTTGATTTTTCGAGGATTTTCATCAAAATTTTGATTTTTGGGGGGTGGTCACGAATTAAAGTCCTTTTCGCTCTAGGACGCATATTTAAGGAGATATGGCCAATTTAAGTTTTTCATATGAAAAATTTGATTTTTCGAGGATTTTCATCAAAATTTTGATTTTTGGGGGGTGGTCACGAATTAACCTTCTTTTCGCTCTAGGACGCATAGTTAAGGAGATATGGCCAATTTAAGTTTTTCATATGAAAAATTTTATTTCTCGAGGATTTTCATCAAAATTTTGATTTTTGGGGGGTGGTCACGAATTAACCTTCTTTTCGCTCTAGGACGCATATTTAAGGAGATATGGCCAATTTAAGTTTTTCATGTGAAAAATTTGATTTTTTGAGGATTTTCATCAAAATTTTGATTTTTGGGGGGTGGTCACGAATTAACCTTCTTTTCGCTCTAGGACGCATATTTAAGGAGATATGGCCAATTTAAGTTTTTCATATAAAAAATTTGATTTTTCGAGGATTTTCATCAAAATTTTGATATTTTGGTGGTGGTCACGAATTAAAGTCCTTTTCGCTCTAGGACGCATATTTAAGGAGATATGGGCAATTTAAGTTTTTCATTCGAAAAATTTTATTTTTCGAGGATTTTCATCAAAATTTTGATTTTTGGGGGGTGGTCACGAATTAACCTTCTTTTCGCTCTAGGACGCATAGTTAAGGAGATGTGGCCAATTTAAGTTTTTCATATGAAAAATGTGATTTTTCGAGGATTTTCACCAAAATTTTGATTTTTGGGGGGTGGTCACGAATTAACCTTCTTTTCGCTCTAGGACGCATATTTAAGGAGATATGGCCAATTTAAGTTTTTCATACGAAAAATTTGACTTTTCGAGGATTTTCATCAAAATTTTGATTTTTTTGGGGGTGGTCACGAATTAAAGTCCTTTTCGCTCTAGGACGCATATTTAAGGAGATATGGCCAATTTAAGTTTTTCATATGAAAAAATTGATTTTTTCGAGGATTTTCACCAAAATTTTGATTTTTGGGGTGTGGTCACGAATTAACCTTCTTTTCGCTCTAGGACGCATATTTAAGGAGATATGGCCAATTTAAGTTTTTCATGGTCACGAATTAAAGTCCTTTTCGCTCTAGGACGCATATTTAAGGAGATATGGCCAATTTAAGTTTTTCATATGAAAAATTTGATTTTTCGAGGATTTTCATCAAAATTTTGAATTTTGGGGGGTGGTCACGAATTAACCTTCTTTTCGCTCTAGGACGCATATTTAAGGAGATATGGCCAATTTAAGTTTTTCATGTGAAAAATTTGATTTTTTGAGGATTTTCATCAAAATTTTGATTTTTGGGGGGTGGTCACGAATTAACCTTCTTTTCGCTCTAGGACGCATATTTAAGGAGATATGGCCAATTTAAGTTTTTCATATAAAAAATTTGATTTTTCGAGGATTTTCATCAAAATTTTGATTTTTTGGGGGTGGTCACGAATTAAAGTCCTTTTCGCTCTAGGACGCATATTTAAGGAGATATGGGCAATTTAAGTTTTTCATACGAAAAATTTGATTTTTCGAGGATTTTCATCAAAATTTTGATTTTTTGGGGGTGGTCACGAATTAAAGTCCTTCTCGCACTAGGACGCATATTTAAGGAGATATGGCCAATTTAAGTTTTTCATATGAAAAATTTTATTTCTCGAGGATTTTCATCAAAATTTTGATTTTTGGGGGGTGGTCACGAATTAACCTTCTTTTCGCTCTAGGACGCATAGTTAAGGAGATATGGCCAATTTAAGTTTTTCATATGAAAAATTTTATTTCTCGAGGATTTTCATCAAAATTTTGATTTTTGGGGGGTGGTCACGAATTAACCTTCTTTTCGCTCTAGGACGCATATTTAAGGAGATATGGCCAATTTAAGTTTTTCATATGAAAAATTTTATTTCTCGAGGATTTTCATCAAAATTTTGAATTTTGGGGGGTGGTCACGAATTAACCTTCTTTTCGCTCTAGGACGCATATTTAAGGAGATATGGCCAATTTAAGTTTTTCATGTGAAAAATTTGATTTTTTGAGGATTTTCATCAAAATTTTGATTTTTGGGGGGTGGTCACGAATTAACCTTCTTTTCGCTCTAGGACGCATATTTAAGGAGATATGGCCAATTTAAGTTTTTCATATAAAAAATTTGATTTTTCGAGGATTTTCATCAAAATTTTGATTTTTTGGGGGTGGTCACGAATTAAAGTCCTTTTCGCTCTAGGACGCATATTTAAGGAGATATGGGCAATTTAAGTTTTTCATACGAAAAATTTGATTTTTCGAGGATTTTCATCAAAATTTTGATTTTTGGGGGGTGGTCACGATTAACCTTCTTTTCGCTCTAGGACGCATATTTAAGGAGATATGGCCAATTTAAGTTTTTCATATGAAAAATTTGATTTTTCGAGGATTTTCATCAAAATTTTGATGGGGGGTGGTCACGAATTAACCTTCTTTTCGCTCTAGGACGCATAGTTAAGGAGATGTGGCCAATTTAAGTTTTTCATATGAAAAATGTGATTTTTCGAGGATTTTCACCAAAATTTTGATTTTTGGGGGGTGGTCACGAATTAACCTTCTTTTCGCTCTAGGACGCATATTTAAGGAGATATGGCCAATTTAAGTTTTTCATATGAAAAATTTGATTTTTCGAGGATTTTCATCAAAATTTTGATTTTTTGGGGGTGGTCACGAATTAAAGTCCTTTTCGCTCTAGGACGCATATTTAAGGAGATATGGCCAATTTAAGTTTTTCATATGAAAAATTTGATTTTTTGAGAATTTTCATAAAAATTTTGATTTTTTGGCGATGGTCACGAATTAACCTTCTTTTCGCTCTAGGACGCATATTTAAGGAGACATGATTAATTTAAGTTTTTCATATGAAAAATTTGATTTTTCGAGGATTTTCATCAAAATTTTGATTTTTGGGGGGTGGTCACGAATTAACCTTCTTTTCGCTCTAGGACGCATATTTAAGGAGATATGGCCAATTTAAGTTTTTCATATGAAAAAATTGATTTTTTCGAGGATTTTCACCAAAATTTTGATTTTTGGGGTGTGGTCACGAATTAACCTTCTTTTCGCTCTAGGACGCATATTTAAGGAGATATGGCCAATTTACGTTTTTCATACGAAAAATTTGATTTCTCGAGGATTTTCATTAAAATATTGATTTTTGGGGGGTGGTCACGAATTAACCTTCTTTTCGCTCTAGGACGCATATTTAAGGAGATATGGCCAATTTAAGTTTTTCATATGAAAAATTTGATTTTTTGAGAATTTTCATAAAAATTTTGATTTTTTGGGGATGTCACGAATTAACCTTCTTTTCGCTCTAGGACGCATATTTAAGGAGATATGGCCAATTTAAGTTTTTCATATGAAAAATTTGATTTTTCGAGGATTTTCATCAAAATTTTGAATTTTGGGGGGTGGTCACGAATTAACCTTCTTTTCGCTCTAGGACGCATATTTAAGGAGATATGGCCAATTTAAGTTTTTCATATGAAAAATTTGATTTTTCGAGGATTTTCATCAAAATTTTGAATTTTGGGGGGTGGTCACGAATTAACCTTCTTTTCGGACGCATATTTAAGAAGATATGGCCAATTTAAGTTTTTCATATAAAAAATTTGATTTTTCGAGGATTTTCATCAAAATTTTGATTTTTTGGGGGTGGTCACGAATTAAAGTCCTTTTCGCTCTAGGACGCATATTTAAGGAGATATGGGCAATTTAAGGTTTTCATACGAAAAATTTGATTTTTCGAGGATTTTCATCAAAATTTTGATTTTTTGGGGGTGGTCACGAATTAAAGTCCTTTTCGCACTAGGACGCATATTTAAGGAGATATGGCCAATTTAAGTTTTTCATATGAAAAATGTGATTTTTCGAGGATTTTCATCAAAATTTTGATTTTTGGGGGGTGGTCGCGAATTAACCTTCTTTTCGCTCTAGGACGCATAGTTAAGGAGATATGGCCAATTTAAGTTTTTCATATGAAAAATTTTATTTCTCGAGGATTTTCATCAAAATTTTGATTTTTGGGGGGTGGTCTTGAATTAACCTTCTTTTCGCTCTAGGACGCATATTTAAGGAGATATGGCCAATTTAAGTTTTTCATATGAAAAATTTGATTTTTCGAGGAGTTTCATCAAAATTTTGAATTTTGGGGGTGGTCACGAATTAACCTTCTTTTCGCTCTAGGACGCATATTTAAGGAGATATGGCCAATTTAAGTTTTTCATATAAAAAATTTGATTTTTCGAGGATTTTCATCAAAATTTTGACTTTTTGGGGGTGGTCACGAATTAAAGTCCTTTTCGCTCTAGGACGCATATTTAAGGAGATATGGCCAATTTAAGTTTTTCATATGAAAAATGTGATTTTTCGAGGATTTTCATCAAAATTTTGATTTTTGGGGGGTGGTCACGAATTAACCTTCTTTTCGCTCTAGGACGCATAGTTAAGGAGATATGGCCAATTTAAGTTTTTCATATGAAAAATTTTATTTCTCGAGGATTTTCATCAAAATTTTGATTTTTGGGGGGTGGTCATGAATTAACCTTCTTTTCGCTCTAGGACGCATATTTAAGGAGATATGGCCAATTGAAGTTTTTCATGTGAAAAATTTGATTTTTTGAGGATTTTCATCAAAATTTTGATTTTTGGGGGGTGGTCACGAATTAACCTTCTTTTCGCTCTAGGACGCATATTTAAGGAGATATGGCCAATTTAAGTTTTTCATATAAAAAATTTGATTTTTCGAGGATTTTCATCAAAATTTTGATTTTTGGGGGGTGGTCACGAATTAAAGTCCTTTTCGCTCTAGGACGCAATTTAAGTTTTTCATACGAAAAATTTGATTTTTCGAGGATTTTCGTCAACGCATATTTAAGGAGATATGGCCAATTTAAGTTTTTCATATGAAAAATTTGATTTTTCGAGGATTTTCATCAAAATTTTGATTTTTGGGGGGTGGTCACGAATTAACCTTCTTTTCGCTCTAGGACGCATATTTAAGGAGATATGGCCAATTTAAGTTTTTCATACGAAAAATTTGATTTCTCGAGGATTTTCATCAAAATATTGATTTTTGGGGGGTGGTCACGAATTAACCTTCTTTTCGCTCTAGGACGCATATTTAAGGAGATATGACCAATTTAAGTTTTTCATATGAAAAATTAGATTTTTCGAGGATTTTCATCAAAATTTTGATTTTTGGGGGGTGGTCACGAATTAAAGTCCTTTTCGCTCTAGGACGCATATTTAAGGAGATATGGCCAATTTAAGTTTTTCATATGAAAAATGTGATTTTTCGAGGATTTTCATCAAAATTTTGATTTTTGGGGGGTGGTCACGAATTAACCTTCTTTTCGCTCTAGGACGCATAGTTAAGGAGATATGGCCAATTTAAGTTTTTCATATGAAAAATTTTATTTCTCGAGGATTTTCATCAAAATTTTGATTTTTGGGGGGTGGTCACGAATTAACCTTCTTTTCGCTCTAGGGCGCATATTTAAGGAGATATGGCCAATTTAAGTTTTTCATGCGAAAAATTTGATTTTTTGAGGATTTTCATCAAAATTTTGATTTTTTGGGGGTGGTCACGAATTAAAGTCCTTTTCGCTCTAGGACGCATAGTTAACCTTCTTTTCGCTCTAGGACGCATATTTAAGGAGATACGAGCCCTAACCACATTTAATTCGTACACCAGCTATTTTTTCACTTTTTAGCCACAAACGCCTGAATTAATATTTAATTATGTTAATTACACCAACAAGTTTGTACTTTTCTGAAAGGTCGTTTTATTTGCTATACATTCATTTTATAAAAATCCTAAATACTGTATGAAAATGTTAAAAAAATTAGATAAACAAAAAAGCCTTTATTATTTATTAAAAATTATTTGACCACTATTAATTCGTTCAGTGTATAAATTGCGCTCAGTCTAAATGAATAGATCAAAATGTAAACAAAAATTGCAAATGTACCGTTACAACAAGAGAATAGGAATGCAAAGAAGTAAAAAAAAATAATTTTTTTTCTTCATTTTATTGTAATTTGCATCATTTCTAACAATGATACGTGGTAAACCTCTTTGCGAGGAAATTCGAATTTTAATCATTGATAAGTTCAAATCGGGAAAGACGTATGGACAAATTTCTACCGATCTTAGAATTCCAAGGTCAACAATACAAAGTATTGTTAGCAAATACAAAGTATGCGGAAATTTTGGCAATAATGTTTCCAACAGAGGTCGGACTTCCAAAATAAGTCTTCGGGATAAAAGAGCTTTGGCAAATATTATTAAACAAAATCGTCGTAGCACTATTCGCGATATAGCCTTAAAGTGGTCTGAAGCAATTGGAAAGCCCGTAAAACGTGAGTGGACCCAATTGCAACTGAAAAGCATAGGTTATAATTTCTATAAAGTAAGTTAAAGATTAACCCGTTATATCGAAATCAACTTGATAATTCATATATTTAATTATTTAGGCCAAGCAAAAGCCATTGCTTACAGCGGCCCAAATGAAAAAAACGTCTGTTATGGTCGAAAGAGAGACGCCCTTGGGTACAACGGCAATGGGACAGTATTATCTTCAGCGACGAATCCAAGTTCGATGTATGTGTTGGTGATGCAAGAAAAAGGGTAATACGTAAAAAAAAACGAGGCATACCACAAAGACTGTTTAAAACGTACCGTCAAGTTTCCAGCTAGCGTTATGGTATGGGGATGTATGTCATCAAAAGGTGTAGTTCAGCTCCATTTCATAGATGGGATCGTAAATGCAGAAAAATACATCAGAATCTTGGAGGAAAATCTGATTCCGTCGGTATCGAAATTAGCAGAATGCTGGGAATACATATTCCAACAAGATGGAGCTTCTTCCCATACTGCCAAAAAAACGAAAAAGTGGCTGGAAGAAAATGGAATCGAGGTCCTGGACTAGCCTTCTTCCAGTCCAGACCTTAACCCGATAGAAAATGTGTGGGCTATTATGAAAAGAAAACTTCGAAATGATCCACAAAAGACTATTATAGGGTTAAAGTCAAAAATTCAGGAAATTTGGGACTCGATAACCCCAGAAGACTGTCAGAAACTAGTCAGGACTATGCCAAAGCGGATCGATGCTGTTTTAAAAAATAAAGGTGGCGTTACACAATTCTAACTATGAAAATTTGAGACTGAACGAATTAATAGTGGTCACAATATTTTTGTTTCGTTTATAATTGCTTTTTGAAAAGTCTGTTTTTTAATATGTAACTTTTCTAATGTATTCTAAAAGAGAATAAAATGACATTTAAGAAAAGTAAAAATTTGTGTGTGTAGTCATTATAGTTCAGAAGATATACAAATTTTAATATTACATTGTTGAAAATTTTTCAGTGTACGAATTAATTGTGGTTAGGGCTCGTATGGCCAATTTAAGTTTTTCATATGAAAAATTTGATTTTTCGAGGATTTTCATCAAAATTTTGATTTTTGGGGGGTGGTCACGAATTAACCTTCTTTTCGCTCTAGGACGCATATTTAAGGAGATATGGCCAATTTAAGTTTTTCATACGAAAAATTTGATTTCTCGAGGATTTTCATCAAAATATTGATTTTTGGGGGGTGGTCACGAATTAACCTTCTTTTCGCTCTAGGACGCATATTTAAGGAGATATGGCCAATTTAAGTTTTTCATATGAAAAATTTGATTTTTTGAGAATTTTCATAAAAATTTAGATTTTTTGGGGATGGTCACGAATTAAAGTCCTTTTCGCTCTAGGACGCATATTTAAGGAGATATGGCCAATTTAAGTTTTTCATATGAAAAATTTGATTTTTCGAGGATTTTCATCAAAATTTTGAATTTTGGGGGGTGGTCACAAATTAACCTTCTTTTCGCTCTAGGACGCATATTTAAGGAGATATGGCCAATTTAAGTTTTTCATATGAAAAATTTGATTTTTCGAGGATTTTCATCAAAATTTTGATTTTTGGGGGGTGGTCACGAATTAACCTTCTTTTCGCTCTAGGACGCATATTTAAGGAGATATGGCCAATTTAAGTTTTTCATATGAAAATTTTGATTTTTCGAGGATTTTCATCAAAATTTTGATTTTTGGGGGGTGGTCACGAATTAAAGTCCTTTTCGCTCTTGGACGCATATTTAAGGAGATATGGCCAATTTAAGTTTTTCATATAAAAAATTTGATTTTTCGAGGATTTTCATCAAAATTTTGATTTTTGGGGGGTGGTCACGAATTAAAGTCCTTTTCGCTCTAGGACGCATATTTAAGGAGATATGGGCAATTTAAGTTTTTCATACGAAAAATTTGATTTTTCGAGGATTTTCATCAAAATTTTGATTTTTTGGGGGTGGTCACGAATTAAAGTCCTTTTCGCACTAGGACGCATATTTAAGGAGATATGGCCAATTTAAGTTTTTCATATGAAAGATGTGATTTTTCGAGGATTTTCATCAAAATTTTGATTTTTGGGGGGTGGTCACGAATAAACCTTCTTTTCGCTCTAGGACGCATAGTTAAGGAGATATGGCCAATTTAAGTTTTTCATATGAAAAATTTGATTTTTCGAGGATTTTCATCAAAATTTTGATTTTTGGGGGGTGGTCACGAATTAACCTTCTTTTCGCTCTAGGACGCATAGTTAAGGAGATATGGCCAATTTAAGTTTTTCATATGAAAAAATGTGATTTTTCGAGGATTTTCACCAAAATTTTGATTTTGGGGGGTGGTCACGAATTAACCTTCTTTTCGCTCTAGGACGCATAGTTAAGGAGATATGGCCAATTTAAGTTTTTCATATGAAAAAATGTGATTTTTCGATGATTTTCATCAAAATTTTGATTTTTTGGGGGTGGTCACGAATTAAAGTCCTTTTCGCTCTAGGACGCATATTTAAGGAGATATGGGCAATTTAAGTTTTTCATACGAAAATTTTTTTTTTCGAGGATTTTCATCAAAATTTTGATGGGGGTGGTCACGATTAACCTTATGAAAAAATTAAATTGGCCATATCTCCTTAAATATGCGTCCTAGAGCGAAAAGGACTTTAATTCGTGACCACCCCCAAAAAATCAAAATTTTGAAGAAAATCCTCGAAAAATCAAATTTTTCGTATGAAAAACTTAAATTGCCCATATCTCCTTAAATATGCGTCCTAGAGCAAAAAGGACTTTAATTCGTGACCACCCCCAAAAAATCAAAATTTTGATGAAAATTATCGAAAAATCAAATTTTTTATATGAAAAACTTAAATTGGCCATATCTCCTTAAATATGCGTCCTAGAGCGAAAAGAAGGTTAATTGGTGACCACACCCCAAAAATCAAAATTTTGGTGAAAATCCTCGAAAAATCAATTTTTTCATATGAAAAACTTAAATTGGCCATATCTCCTTAAATATGCGTCCTAGAGCGAAAAGAAGGTTAATTCGTGACCACCCCCCAAAAATCAAAATTTTGGTGAAAATCCTCGAAAAATCAAATTTTTCATATGAAAAACTTAAATTGGCCATATCTCCTTAACTATGCGTCCTAGAGCGAAAAGAAGGTTAATTCGTGACCACACCCCAAAAATCAAAATTTTGGTGAAAATCCTCGAAAAATCAATTTTTTCATATGAAAAACTTAAATTGGCCATATCTCCTTAAATATGCGTCCTAGAGCGAAAAGAAGGTTAATTCGTGACCACCCCCCAAAAATCAAAATTTTGATGAAAATCCTCGAAAAATCAAATTTTTCATATGAAAAACTTAAATTGGCCATATCTCCTTAAATATGCGTCCTAGAGCGAAAAGAAGGTTAATTCGTGACCACACCCCAAAAATCAAAATTTTGGTGAAAATCCTCGAAAAATCAATTTTTTCATATGAAAAACTTAAATTGGCCATATCTCCTTAAATATGCGTCCTAGAGCGAAAAGGACTTTAATTCGTGACCACCCCCCAAAAATCAAAATTTTGGTGAAAATCCTCGAAAAATCAATTTTTTCATATGAAAAACTTAAATTGGCCATATCTCCTTAAATATGCGTCCTAGAGCGAAAAGAAGGTTAATTCGTGACCGTCACGAATTAAAGTCCTTTTCGCTCTAGGACGCATATTTAAGGAGATATGGGCAATTTAAGTTTTTCATACGAAAATTTTGATTTTTCGAGGATTTTCATCAAAATTTTGATTTTTGGGGGGTGGTCACGAATTAACCTTCTTTTCGCTCTAGGACGCATATTTAAGGAGATATGGCCAATTTAAGTTTTTCATATGAAAAAATTGATTTTTCGAGGATTTTCATCAAAATTTTGATTTTTGGGGGGTGGTCACGAATTAAAGTCCTTTTCGCTCTAGGACGCATATTTAAGGAGATATGGCCAATTTAAGTTTTTCATATGAAAAATTTGATTTTTCGAGGATTTTCATCAAAATTTTGATTTTTGGGGGGTGGTCACGAATTAAAGTCCTTTTCGCTCTAGGACGCATATTTAAGGAGATATGGCCAATTTAAGTTTTTCATATGAAAAATTTGATTTTTCGAGGATTTTCATCAAAATTTTGATGGGGGGTGGTCACGAATTAACCTTCTTTTCGCTCTAGGACGCATAGTTAAGGAGATATGGCCAATTTAAGTTTTTCATATGAAAAATGTGATTTTTCGAGGATTTTCACCAAAATTTTGATTTTTGGGGGGTGGTCACGAATTAAAGTCCTTTTCGCTCTAGGACGCATATTTAAGGAGATATGACCAATTTAAGTTTTTCATACGAAAAATTTGATTTCTCGAGGATTTTCATCAAAATATTGATTTTTGGGGGGTGGTCACGAATTAACCTTCTTTTCGCTCTAGGACGCATATTTAAGGAGATATGGCCAATATAAGTTTTTCATATGAAAAATTTGATTTTTCGAGGATTTTCATCAAAATTTTGATTTTTGGGGGGTGGTCACGAATTAAAGTCCTTTTCGCTCTAGGACGCATATTTAAGGAGATATGGCCAATTTAAGTTTTTCATATAAAAAATTTGATTTTTCGAGGAATTTCATCAAAATTTTGATTTTTTGGGGGTGGTCACGAATTAAAGTCCTTTTCGCTCTAGGACGCATATTTAAGGAGATATGGGCAATTTAAGTTTTTCATACGAAAAATTTGATTTTTCGAGGATTTTCATCAAAATTTTGATTTTTGGGGGGTGGTCACGATTAACCTTCTTTTCGCTCTGGGACGCATATTTAAGGAGATATGGCCAATTTAAGTTTTTCATATGAAAAATTTGATTTTTCGAGGATTTTCATCAAAATTTTGATGGGGGTGGTCACGAATTAACCTTCTTTTCGCTCTAGGACGCATAGTTAAGGAGATATGGCCAATTTAAGTTTTTCATATGAAAAATGTGATTTTTCGAGGATTTTCACCAAAATTTTGATTTTTGGGGGGTGGTCACGAATTAACCTTCTTTTCGCTCTAGGACGCATATTTAAGGAGATATGGCCAATTTAAGTTTTTCATACGAAAAATTTGATTTTTCGAGGATTTTCATCAAAATTTTGATTTTTTGGGGGTGGTCACGAATTAAAGTCCTTTTCGCTCTAGGACGCATATTTAAGGAGATATGGCCAATTTAAGTTTTTCATATGAAAAATTTGATTTCTCGAGGATTTTCATCAAAATTTTGATTTTTGGGGGGTAGTCACGAATTAACCTTCTTTTCGCTCTAGGACGCATATTTAAGGAGATATGGCCAATTTAAGTTTTTCATATGAAAAATTTGATTTTTCGAGGATTTTCATCAAAATTTTGATTTTTGGGGGGTGGTCACGAATTAACCTTCTTTTCGCTCTAGGACGCATATTTAAGGAGATATGGCCAATTTAAGTTTTTCATATGAAAAAATTGATTTTTCGAGGATTTTGACCAAAATTTTGATTTTTGGGGTGTGGTCACGAATTAACCTTCTATTCGCTCTAGGACGCATATTTAAGGAGATATGGCCAATTTAAGTTTTTCATATAAAAAATTTGATTTTTCGAGGATTTTCATCAAAATTTTGATGTTTTGGGGGTGGTCACGAACTAAAGTCCTTTTCGCTCTAGGACGCATATTTAAGGAGATATGGGCAATTTAAGTTTTTCATACGAAAAATTTATTTTTCGAGGATTTTCATCAAAATTTTGATTTTTGGGGGGGTGGTCACGATTAACCTTCTTTTCGCTCTAGGACGCATATTTAAGGAGATATGGCCAATTTAAGTTTTTCATATGAAAAATTTGATTTTTCGAGGATTTTCATCAAAATTTTGATGGGGGGTGGTCACGAATTAACCTTCTTTTCGCTCTAGGACGCATAGTTAAAGAGATATGGCCAATTTAAGTTTTTCATATGAAAATGTGATTTTTTCGAGGATTTTCACCAAAATTTTGATTTTTGGGGGGTGGTCACGAATTAACCTTCTTTTCGCTCTAGGACGCATATTTAAGGAGATATGGCCAATTTAAGTTTTTCATATGAAAAATTTGATTTTTCGAGGATTTTCATTAAAATTTTGATTTTTGGGGGGTGGTCACGAATTAACCTTCTTTTCGCTCTAGGACGCATAGTTAAGGAGATATGGCCAATTTAAGTTTTTCATATGAAAAATTTGATTTTTCGAGGATTTTCATCAAAATTTTGAATTTTGGGGGATGGTCACGAATTAACCTTCTTTTCGCTCTAGGACGCATATTTAAGGAGATATGGCCAATTTAAGTTTTTCATATGAAAAATTTGATTTTTCGAGGATTTTCATCAAAGTTTGATTTTTGGGGGGTGGTCACGAATTAACCTTCTTTTCGCTCTAGGACGCATATTTAAGGAGATATGGCCAATTTAAGTTTTTCATATAAAAAATTTGATTTTTCGAGGATTTTCATCAAAATTTTGATTTTTTGGGGGTGGTCACGAATTAAAGTCCTTTTCGCTCTAGGACGCATATTTAAGGAGATATGGCCAATTTAAGTTTTTTATAAGAAAATTTTTATTTTTTTGAGGATTTTCATCAAAATTTTGATTTTTTGGGGGTGGTCACGAATAAAAGTCCTTTTCGCTCTAGGACGCATATTTAAGGAGATATGGCCAATTTAAGTTTTTCATATGAAAAATTTGAGTTTTCGAGGATTTTCATTAAATTTTGATTTTTGGGGGATAGTCACAAATTAACCTTCTTTTCGCTCTAGGATGCATATTTAAGGAGATATGGTCAATTTAAGTTTTTCATATGAAAAATTTGAGTGTTCGAGGATTTTCATAAAAATTTTGAATTTTGGGGGCTGGTCACTAATAAACCTTCTTTTCGCTCTAGCACGCATATTTAAGGAGATATGGCCAATTTAAGTTTTTCATATGAAAAATTTGAGTCTTCGAGGATTTGCATCAAAATTTTGATTTTTGGGGGTGGTCACGAATTAACCTTCTTTTCGCTCTAGGACGCATATTTAAGGAGATATGGCCAATTTAAGTTTTTCATATGAAAAATTTGATTTTTCGAGGATTTTCATCAAAGTTTTGAATTTTGGGTGGGGGGGGGGGTGGTGGTCACGAATTAATCTTTTTTTCGCTCTAGGACGCATATTTAAGGAGATATGACCAATTTAAGTTTTTCATATGAAAAATTAGATTTTTCGAGGATTTTCATCAAAATTTTGATTTTTTGTGGGTGGTCACGAATTAAAGTCCTTTTCGCTCTAGGCCGTATATTTAAGGAGATATGGCCAATTTAATTTTTCATATGAAAAATTTAATTTTTTCGAGGATTTTCATCAAAATTTTGATTTTTGGGGGGTGGTCACGAATTAACCTTCTTTCGCACTAGGACGCATATTTGAGGAGATATGCCCAATTTAAGTTTTTCATATGAAAAATTTGATTTTTTTCGAAGATTTTCATCAAAATTTTGATTTTTTTGGGGGTGGTCACGAATTAACCTTCTTTTCGCTCTAGGACGCATATTTAAGGAGATATGGCCAATTTAAGTTTTTCATATGAAAAATTTGATTTTTTTCGAAGATTTTCATCAAAATTTTGATTTTTTTGGGGGTGGTACCGAATTAACCTTCTTTTCGCTCTAGGACGCATATTTAAGGAGATATGGCCAATTTAAGTTTTTCTTATGAAAAATTTGATTTTTTTGAGGATTTTCATCAAAATGTTGATTTTTTGGGGGTGGTCACGAATTTATCTTCTTTTCGCTCTAGGAGATATGGCCAATTTAAGTTTTTCATATCAAAAATGTGATTTTTCGAGGATTTTCATCAAAATTTTGATTTTTTGGGGGTGGTCACGAATTAAAGTCCTTTTCGCTCCAGGACGCATATTTAAGGAGATTTGGCATTTTAAGTTTTTCATATGAAAAATTTGATGTTTCGAGGATTTTCATCAAAGTTTTGAATTTTTGGTGGTGATCACGAATTAACCTTCTTTCCGCTCTAGGACGCATATTTAAGGAGATATGGACAATTTAAGTTTTTCATATGAAAATGTGATTTTTCGAGAATTTTCACCAAAATTTTGATTTTTGGGGGGTGGTCACGAATTAACCTTCTTTTCGCTCTAGGACGCATATTTAAGGAGATATGGCCAATTTAAGTTTTTCATATGAAAAATTTGATTTTTCGAGGATTTTCATCAAAATTTTGATGGGGCGTGGTCACGAATTAACCTTCTTTTCGCTCTAGGACGCATAGTTAAGGAGATATGGCCAATTTAAGTTTTTCATACGAAAAATTTGATTTTCGAGGATTTTCATCAAAATTTTGAATTTTGGGGGGTGGTCACGAATTAACCTTCTTTTCGCTCTAGGACGCATATTTAAGGAGATATGGCCAATTTAAGTTTTTCATATGAAAAATTTGATTTTTCGAGGATTTTCATCAAAAGTTTGATTTTTGGGGGGTGGTCACGAATTAACCTTCTTTTCGCTCTAGGACGCATATTTAAGGAGATATGGCCAATTTAAGTTTTTCATATAAAAAATTTGATTTTTCGAGGATTTTCATCAAAATTTTGACTTTTTGGGGGTGGTCACGAATTAAAGTCCTTTTCGCTCTAGAACGCATATTTAAGGAGATATGGCCAATTTAAGTTTTTTATAAGAAAATTTTCATTTTTTTGAGGATTTTCATCAAAATTTTGATTTTTTGGGGGTGGTCACGAATAAAAGTCCTTTTCGCTCTAGGACGCATATTTAAGGAGATATGGCCAATTTAAGTTTTTCATATGAAAAATTTGAGTTTTCGAGGATTTTCATTAAAATTTTGATTTTTGGGGGATAGTCACGAATTAACCTTCTTTTCGCTCTAGGATGCATATTTAAGGAGATATGGTCAATTTAAGTTTTTCATTTGAAAAATTTGAGTGTTCGAGGATTTTCATAAAAATTTTGAATTTTGGGGGCTGGTCACTAATTAACCTTCTTTTCGATCTAGCACGCATATTTAAGGAGATATGGCCAATTTAAGTTTTTCATATGAAAAATTTGAGTCTTCGAGGATTTGCATCAAAATTTTGATTTTTGGGGGGTGGTCACGAATTAACCTTCTTTTCGCTCTAGGACGCATATTTAAGGAGATATGGCCAATTTAAGTTTTTCATATGAAAAATTTGATTTTTCGAGGATTTTCATCAAAGTTTTGAATTTTGGGGGGGGGGGGGGTGGTCACGAATTAACCTTCTTTTCGCTCTAGGACGCATATTTAAGGAGATATGACCAATTTAAGTTTTTCATATGAAAAATTAGATTTTTCGAGGATTTTCATCAAAATTTTGATTTTTTGTGCGTGGTCACGAATAAAAGTCCTTTTCGCTCTAGGCCGTATATGTAAGGAGATATGGCCAATTTAATTTTTCATATGAAAAATTTAATTTTTTCGAGGATTTTCATCAAAATTTTGATTTTTGGGGGGTGGTCACGAATTAACCTTCTTTCGCACTAGGACGCATATTTAAGGAGATATGCCCAATTTAAGTTTTTCATATGAAAAATTTGAGTTTTCGAGGATTTTCATCAAAATTTTGATTTTTTGGGGGTGGTCACGAATTAACCTTCTTTTCGCTCTAGGACGCATATTTAAGGAGATATGGCCAATTTAAGTTTTTCATATGAAAAATATGATTTTTTTCGAAGATTTTCATCAAAATTTTGTTTTTTTGGGGGTGGTACCGAATTAACCTTCTTTTCGCTCTAGGACGCATATTTAAGGAGATATGGCCAATTTAAGTTTTTCATATCAAAAATTTGATTTTTCGAGGATTTTCATCAAAATTTTGATTTTTTGGGGGTGGTCACGAATTAAAGTCCTTTTCGCTCCAGGACGCATATTTAAGGAGATTTGGCATTTTAAGTTTTTCATATGAAAAATTTGATTTTTCGAGGATTTTCATCAAAGTTTTGAATTTTTGGTGGTGGTCACGAATTAACCTTCTTTTCGCTCTAGGACGCATATTTAAGGAGATATGGCCAATTTAAGTTTTTCATATGAAAAATATGATTTTTTTCGAAGATTTTCATCAAAATTTTGTTTTTTTGGGGGTGGTACCGAATTAACCTTCTTTTCGCTCTAGGACGCATATTTAAGGAGATATGGCCAATTTAAGTTTTTCATATCAAAAATTTGATTTTTCGAGGATTTTCATCAAAATTTTGATTTTTTGGGGGTGGTCACGAATTAAAGTCCTTTTCGCTCCAGGACGCATATTTAAGGAGATTTGGCATTTTAAGTTTTTCATATGAAAAATTTGATTTTTCTAGGATTTTCATCATAATTTTGATTTATGGGGGGTGGTCACGAATTAAAGTCCTTTTCGCTCTAGGCCGTATATTTAAGGAGATATGGCCAATTTAATTTTTCATATGAAAAATTTAATTTTTCGAGGATTTTCATCAAAATTTGGATTTTTTTGGGGTGGTCACGAATTAAAGTCCTTTTCGCTCTATGACGCATATTTAAGGAGATATGGCCAATTTAAGTTTTTCATATGAAAAATTTGCTTTTTGAGGATTTTCATAAAAATTTTGAATGTTTGGGGGTGGTCACGAATTAACCTTCTTTTCGCTCTAGGACGCATATTTAAGGAGATATGGACAATTTAAGTTTTTCATATGAAAAATTTGATTTTTCGAGGATTTTCATCAAAATTTTGATTTTTGGGAGTGGTCACGAATTAACCTTCTTTTCGCTCTAGGACGCATATTTAAGGAGATATGGCCAAGTTAAGTTTTTCATATGAAAAATTTGATTTTTTTTGGAAGATTTTCATCAAACTTTTGATTTTTTTGGGGGTGGTACCGAATTAACCTTCTTTTCGCTCTAGGACGCATATTTAAGGAGATATGGCCAATTTAAGTTTTTCTTATGAAAAATTTGATTTTTTTGAGGATTTTCATCAAAATGTTGATTTTTTGGGGGTGGTCACGAATCAATCTTCTTTTCGCTCTAGGACGCATATTTAAGGAGATATGGCCAATTTAAGTTTTTCATATCAAAAATTTGATTTTTCGAGGATTTTCATCAAAATTTTGATTTTTTGGGGGTGGTCACGAATTAAAGTCCTTTTCGCTCCAGGACGCATATTTAAGGAGATATGGACAATTTAAGTTTTTCATATGAAAAATTTAATTTTTTTGAGGATTTTCATCAAAATTTTGATTTTTTGGTGGTGGTCACGAATTAACCTTCTTTCCGCTCTAGGACGCATATTTAAGGAGATATGGACAATTTAAGTTTTTCATATGAAAATTTTGATGTTTTGAGGATTTTCATTAAAATTTTGATTTTTGGGGGGTGGTCACGAATTAACCTTCTTTCCGCTCTAGGACGCATATTTAAGGAGATATTGCCAATTTAAGTTTTTCATATGAAAAATTTGATTTTTCGAGGATTTTCATCAAAATTTTGATTTTTGGGGGGTGGTCACGAATTAACCTTCTTTTCGCTCTAGGACGCATATTTAAGGAGATATGGCCAATTTAAGTTTTTTATAAGAAAATTTTTATTTTTTTTGAGGATTTTCATCAAAATTTTGATTTTTTGGGGGTGGTCACGAATAAAAGTCCTTTTCGCTCTAGGACGCATATTTAAGGAGATATGGCCAATGTAAGTTTTTCATATGAAAAATTTGAGTTTTCGAGGATTTACATTAAAATTTTGATTTTTGGGGGATAGTCACGAATTAACCTTCTTTTCGCTCTAGGACGCATATTTAAGGAGATATGGCCAATTTAAGTTTTTCATATGAAAAATTTGATTTTTCGAGGATTTTCATCAAAGTTTTGAATTTTGGGGGGGGGGGGGGTGGTCACGAATTAACCTTCTTTTCGCTCTAGGACGCATATTTAAGGAGATATGACCAATTTAAGTTTTTCATATGAAAAATTAGATTTTTCGAGGATTTTCATCAAAATTTTGATTTTTTGTGCGTGGTCACGAATAAAAGTCCTTTTCGCTCTAGGCCGTATATTTAAGGAGATATGGCCAATTTAATTTTTCATATGAAAAATTTAATTTTTTCGAGGATTTTCATCAAAATTTTGATTTTTGGGGGGTGGTCACGAATTAACCTTCTTTCGCACTAGGACGCATATTTAAGGAGATATGCCCAATTTAAGTTTTTCATATGAAAAATTTGAGTTTTCGAGGATTTTCATCAAAATTTTGATTTTTTGGGGGTGGTCACGAATTAACCTTCTTTTCGCTCTAGGACGCATATTTAAGGAGATATGGCCAATTTAAGTTTTTCATATGAAAAATATGATTTTTTTCGAAGATTTTCATCAAAATTTTGTTTTTTTGGGGGTGGTACCGAATTAACCTTCTTTTCGCTCTAGGACGCATATTTAAGGAGATATGGCCAATTTAAGTTTTTCATATCAAAAATTTGATTTTTCGAGGATTTTCATCAAAATTTTGATTTTTTGGGGGTGGTCACGAATTAAAGTCCTTTTCGCTCCAGGACGCATATTTAAGGAGATTTGGCATTTTAAGTTTTTCATATGAAAAATTTGATTTTTCGAGGATTTTCATCAAAGTTTTGAATTTTTGGTGGTGGTCACGAATTAACCTTCTTTTCGCTCTAGGACGCATATTTAAGGAGATATGGCCAATTTAAGTTTTTCATATGAAAAATATGATTTTTTTCGAAGATTTTCATCAAAATTTTGTTTTTTTGGGGGTGGTACCGAATTAACCTTCTTTTCGCTCTAGGACGCATATTTAAGGAGATATGGCCAATTTAAGTTTTTCATATCAAAAATTTGATTTTTCGAGGATTTTCATCAAAATTCTGATTTTTTGGGGGTGGTCACGAATTAAAGTCCTTTTCGCTCCAGGACGCATATTTAAGGAGATTTGGCATTTTAAGTTTTTCATATGAAAAATTTGATTTTTCTAGGATTTTCATCATAATTTTGATTTATGGGGGGTGGTCACGAATTAAAGTCCTTTTCGCTCTAGGCCGTATATTTAAGGAGATATGGCCAATTTAATTTTTCATATGAAAAATTTAATTTTTCGAGGATTTTCATCAAAATTTGGATTTTTTTGGGGTGGTCACGAATTAAAGTCCTTTTCGCTCTATGACGCATATTTAAGGAGATATGGCCAATTTAAGTTTTTCATATGAAAAATTTGCTTTTTGAGGATTTTCATAAAAATTTTGAATGTTTGGGGGTGGTCACGAATTAACCTTCTTTTCGCTCTAGGACGCATATTTAAGGAGATATGGACAATTTAAGTTTTTCATATGAAAAATTTGATTTTTCGAGGATTTTCATCAAAATTTTGATTTTTGGGAGTGGTCACGAATTAACCTTCTTTTCGCTCTAGGACGCATATTTAAGGAGATATGGCCAAGTTAAGTTTTTCATATGAAAAATTTGATTTTTTTTGGAAGATTTTCATCAAACTTTTGATTTTTTTGGGGGTGGTACCGAATTAACCTTCTTTTCGCTCTAGGACGCATATTTAAGGAGATATGGCCAATTTAAGTTTTTCTTATGAAAAATTTGATTTTTTTGAGGATTTTCATCAAAATGTTGATTTTTTGGGGGTGGTCACGAATCAATCTTCTTTTCGCTCTAGGACGCATATTTAAGGAGATATGGCCAATTTAAGTTTTTCATATCAAAAATTTGATTTTTCGAGGATTTTCATCAAAATTTTGATTTTTTGGGGGTGGTCACGAATTAAAGTCCTTTTCGCTCCAGGACGCATATTTAAGGAGATATGGACAATTTAAGTTTTTCATATGAAAAATTTAATTTTTTTGAGGATTTTCATCAAAATTTTGATTTTTTGGTGGTGGTCACGAATTAACCTTCTTTCCGCTCTAGGACGCATATTTAAGGAGATATGGACAATTTAAGTTTTTCATATGAAAATTTTGATGTTTTGAGGATTTTCATTAAAATTTTGATTTTTGGGGGGTGGTCACGAATTAACCTTCTTTCCGCTCTAGGACGCATATTTAAGGAGATATTGCCAATTTAAGTTTTTCATATGAAAAATTTGATTTTTCGAGGATTTTCATCAAAATTTTGATTTTTGGGGGGTGGTCACGAATTAACCTTCTTTTCGCTCTAGGACGCATATTTAAGGAGATATGGCCAATTTAAGTTTTTTATAAGAAAATTTTTATTTTTTTTGAGGATTTTCATCAAAATTTTGATTTTTTGGGGGTGGTCACGAATAAAAGTCCTTTTCGCTCTAGGACGCATATTTAAGGAGATATGGCCAATGTAAGTTTTTCATATGAAAAATTTGAGTTTTCGAGGATTTACATTAAAATTTTGATTTTTGGGGGATAGTCACGAATTAACCTTCTTTTCGCTCTAGGATGCATATTTAAGGAGATATGGTCAATTTAAGTTTTTCATATGAAAAATTTGAGTCTTCGAGGATTTTCATAAAAATTTTGAATTTTGGGGGCTGGTCACTAATTAACCTTCTTTTCGCTCTAGCACGCATATTTAAGGAGATATGGCCAATTTAAGTTTTTCATATGAAAAATTTGAGTCTTCGAGGATTTGCATCAAAATTTTGATTTTTGGGGGGTGGTCACGAATTAACCTTCTTTTCGCTCTAGGACGCATATTTAAGGAGATATGGCCAATTTAAGTTTTTCTTATGAAAAATTTGATTTTTTTGAGGATTTTCATCAAAATGTTGATTTTTTGGGGGTGGTCACGAATCAATCTTCTTTTCGCTCTAGGACGCATATTTAAGGAGATATGGCCAATTTAAGTTTTTCATATCAAAAATTTGATTTTTCGAGGATTTTATCAAAATTTTGATTTTTTGGGGGTGGTCACGAATTAAAGTCCTTTTCGCTCCAGGACGCATATTTAAGGAGATATGGACAATTTAAGTTTTTCATATGAAAAATTTAATTTTTTTGAGGATTTTCATCAAAATTTTGATTTTTTGGTGGTGGTCACGAATTAACCTTCTTTCCGCTCTAGGACGCATATTTAAGGAGATATGGACAATTTAAGTTTTTCATATGAAAATTTTGATGTTTTGAGGATTTTCATTAAAATTTTGATTTTTGGGGGGTGGTCACGAATTAACCTTCTTTTCGCTCTAGGACGCATATTTAAGGAAATATTGCCAATTTAAGTTTTTCATATGAAAAATTTGATTTTTCGAGGATTTTCATCAAAATTTTGATTTTTGGGGGGTGGTCACGAATTATCGTCCTTTTCGCTCTAGGACGCTTAGTTTAGGAGATATGGCCAAAAGAAGTTTTTCGTATAAAAATTTCATTTTTTTAGATTTTGGATGGATTTTGCAATTTTTTGAGGGTGGTCACGAATTATTGTCCTTTTCGCTCTAGGACGCTTAGCTTAGGAGATATGGCCAAAAGAAGTTTTTCATATAAAAATTTCAATTTTTTTAGGTTTTGGGTGGATTTGGAAATTTTTGGAGGGTGGTCACGAATTATCAACCTTTTCGCTCTAGGACGCATATTTAAGGAGATATGGCCAAAAAAAAGATTTTCATATAAAAATTTCAAATTTTTAGGTTTTGGGTGGATTTTGCAATTTTTTCAGGGTGGTCACGAATTATTGTCCTTTTCGCTGTAGGACGTATATTTAAGGAGATATGGCCAAAAGAAGTTTTTCTTAAAAAAATTTCAAATTTTTTAGGTTTTGGGTGAATTTTTCAATTTTTTGATAGTGGTCACGAATTATCGTCCTTTTCGCTCTAGGACGCATATTTAAGGAGATATGGCCAAAAGAAGTTTTTCATATAAAAATTACAATTTTGTAGGACGTATATTTAAGGAATTTCTGTAGGACGTATATTTAAGGAGATATGGCCAAAAGAAGTTTTCATATAAAAATTTAAATTTTTTAAGGTTTTGGGTGGATTTTTCAATTTTTGAGGGTGGTCACGAATTATTGTCCTTTTCGCTCTAGGACGCTTAGTTTAGGAGATATGGCCAAAAGAAGTTTTTCATATAAAAATTTCAAATTTTTTAGGTTTTGGGTGAATTTTTCAATTTTTTGATGGTGGTCACGAATTATTGTCCTTTTCGCTCTACACCCTCAAAAAAAATCGCTTCTGTAACATATATTCCCAAACATATTTTGCTTCAAGCATATACATTTTTGGGTATTTCCCAAACATTTATATGTTTGATTTCTTCCAATATATAATATGTTTGAAAGCATATTGGTCTAAACAATATAATATGTTTGGGTAGTCTAAGTTCCAAACATTTTGTATTTTTCCATCCAAATTCAATAATGTTGTCTTCCAAAAAACTATATGTTCTTATGTGAACGTATAATATGTTTGGAAACATTTTGAACCCAAAAATATTATATGCTTAGAAGAATTTTCTCCCAAAGAAGATTGTGCTCAAATTTTTTTCTGCCTAATTGTATATTCCCTCACATTTTTCTCACTTCCACGAGTTTATAGCACCTTTTTCTGTAATACAAACATTTTAGAAGAAATTATTATATTTTTTTTAATTTTACCTTTTGCCGGACGGGGATTCGAACAGCGGACCACATAGTTTGTAAGCCAGCACACTAACCACTGGCCTACGTAGCTGTTATGGTCATCAAGAGATAATTATCGTTATAAGTTATATTTATATAGCATAGCTTGCGGCGCCCACGAGCCGATGCAAACATAACATTGTTTAACAACATAACATTGTTAAACGTACATTTGTTGGCAGCGTGGAACAGTGGTTGGTCGTCCGCCTTGTGTGACAGGGAACCTGGGTTCGATCCCTGCTTCGACCAACACCATTTTTTTTTAAATATACTTTTTAACATATATTACAGATACGGTCGGAAGTTCCCGAAAAGGTGTTCAGCATTACATACTATTATATTAAATTTTTACTACGAAATTGTAAAGTGTGTTTTATAAAAGACTTAAAGTCAGAAAAGAAAAGTGCTTGATATAAACGAAATGGACTGAGTTCAAATCAAATATTATTTTTTTATTGCAAAAATAAAAATTGTGTAACAAATAATGGTTTTTGTATACAAGTTTAAATTTTCGAAGAAATTCAAAAACTCTTACAAAAGAAGAACGTGAAGTCGAGTATATATAAATATTTTTCCATCGAATCCTAAGGTTAACGATAACCATTCAAAAGCACATTATATTTTAATTCTAAACAGTAATTTTACAACAGCACATAAATTTATTTTGGTGTTTGTTGCCAGCATGTAACACCATTAATTTAGAAATACAAATAAATAAGAATTTTTATTAACGAATAATTTTGTACTTAATTTAATTCTTAAGTCCGGTATAAATTGGTATTATCGCGTTAAAATGACCATGTTTACCCTTTTACTTTTCTTTAATAATTTCTTTTAAAGAAAATAAACTTATTCAATTGTTGCTTTGGATCTTTCCCCATCATGTTATAATACAATTTACAGGAAAAAGTTGTAATGTTATTCTGGTTTTGCCGCTAAAATGAGAAATAATTTTAGCGGCAAAACTCGAACTCAATGCCCACTTTTATTTTCGAAAAAATCCATCAACTCCTCTTGGACTACTCATTAATAAAGAGGAACTAATCTTTGTTTTTATAGATCTTCAAAGGTCGATACTTTCAATGAAGTCGTGTTGTCGTTATAATTAAGTGATTTGACTTAAAAATGGGTATCATAACATGAAAGAACAAATTTTGGACTAAGGTCAACTTGACTTTAATAATTCAAAAAAATTCTTTAAAATTAATGAAACTGTCTTTAAATTTGTTGCATTTTTGCATCTTGACTACAAGGCAAAATTCATTCAAAAATAGGATATGTTTTTCAATACTTTATTTTAAAGACTTTTTTTACTTGAAACATAGCATAATTTCTACTGGAAGTCTTGTTTTTAACGGACATTTTATAGCATATGAAAAAAAGCTGAAAAAGCGAAAAATTGAAATGTGCTCCGTAGAGTCAAGTACACAAAACCCCATTTAAAAGAGAATTGTGTCTTAAAAGCATCCTTACTTGTATTCTCCGCTTCTTTGGTTCGGAATCAATATCAAAATTGTTAAAGTGGAGACACAATCTTTGGAACCGGACATGCTTTTTGTTCAGTGTATAGTGCCCTTTCGTTAGTTTTTATGAAGATCCCTTTAATTACCTTTGTTTGAATATTTTGACTTACTCGTCCTACGTTCCGATTTGTTTTGACGGAACAAAAAAATTGTGCCCGTAATGCGAAAATGATAAACAAAACTCATGCTCTTTTTTTCAAATATATTTTATCTTGGATTCGTTATTCAACCGTCGAACGGAACGGACGTGTTTTTTTAATAGCGGATAAAATCATCGTAATAAGTACCTACTACGAATTTCAAGTGTGGTGGGATATTAGGCCACCATGCAGAGAAATTCAAAGACATCCACTGGGTTGCTAACTTCAGGGCCCAGTGGACGGGTATCGACTGGAGTTATAAATTTGGGCAATGACCAAGAGTTAGGCCCAATTAGTCGACCTGTAGACGGGTCGACAGGTGGCGACAATTTGACAAGTCGAACCTTTTCCAAGGTAACGGCATCAAAAGGAGGTAATCCCTCACGAAAGAGATTCAAGGAACGCAGAAATGCTTTATTTATCCTAAAGAAATTAGGATCAGTCGACCCAAGCACGTTGTCGGCTAAACAAAGCGATTCCTTAAAATGGGCTCAAGGAATTCTTGAGGCTGGAAAAAGGGAACGATCACCGGATGAGCTGCCATCCTCCAAAAGGGATCAACGATCGTTTGCCTCAGTTGCTAAAGACAGCCTTGTGATGGCTATCATAAATAAAGGAGCATTGGACGGTATGGTTCCAAAGCAAAAATGGGGGGAAATTGAGAATGCTTTGTCTGGCGTCTACTCACAGGTGCTGGAAAAGTTTCCCGGCCCAGATCCTCGACACCAAGAGGCTGGTTGGTATCAAGGACGATTTAAGCTAGTCGCATTTGAGGACCAGAGGTCTATAGAATGTTTTAAAGCTGCTCTGATACTAATTGGTGAAGTTTGGGAAGGAGCTGCTCTAGAGTTAGTCGAGAAGAAAGACATACCGGCTAGACCTAGAGCACATGCGTGGATACCTGCAAACCCTCCTGACCCTGAATCTATTTTAAATAGACTGAAACAATGCAATCCAGATCTTCCAACAGCTGATTGGAAGGTTGGCCGTTTGGATGAAGTGGATGGGCCAAGAATGCATGCAGTGTTTATATTGAACACTCAGTCTTTGCCACATCTAGCAAAGTCTCAGGGCCGTGTATGTTATGGCTTTCATTATATCCAAATGAAGGTGTATAAAAACGATCAGCTAAAGGATTCAGAAATGGACAAGCCTCTGTCTGAATCAGAAGTAAGCGGATCCTCTTGCGAAGTCGAGGGAGATACCAAAGTTGAAGACATGGATAGATACCGTATGCGTGAGGAGGCTTCTACTGCCTCAGAACTGACCAAAGTTGAACCTATGGTTATTGCGAGAGTCACCGATATCTCTGAAGAGGACATTCTTGATGACTCGATTGAAGCGGCTGATGTGACGGTTGTTGAAAATCTCGATGGTCCTACGGATCCTCCAGATAAATCTTCATCATTGTAAGGCTGCATGTGCTGCCTTAAAAGTTCTCCTGATGAAAGGGGACATAGACATAGTTCTTATTCAAGAACCATATGTTTATAGAAACAAAATATGTGAATTAAGTACTCCGGGGTTCAAACTATTGCAGTATACTGGTAATGATGTAATTCGAGCCTGTATAATTGCTAAAAACGAGCTTAACTTGTTTCTGCTTCCTTCAATGTGCAATACAGACAGTCGCTAATAGAGTTTATTTTGCGTACTAATCTGGTAGTTTGCAACAAGGGAGATGCCCCAACCTTTGTCACTAAAAACAGGCAAGAGGTTTTGGACATCACCTTGGCCTCGCAAGAACTGAATGAAATGATATCTGAGTGGCATGTTTTAAGTGAACACAGCTTCTCAGATCATCGCTACATCAGTTTCAAATTTGATGTTCATACCACCAAGACCATATTTCCGCCAAATGTTAGGAAAGCTGACTGGAATAGGTATAGGGAATCGTTCAATATGATGATACCGGAAATACCAGAGACAAATATGAGCACTGTGCAAGTTATCGAACACGCAGTGGAGAGGATTACTAAGGCCTTCAACATTTCACTGAAAGCTGCATGCCCTAAAGGGAAGCCAAGGGGGAAAAATCGACCACCATGGTGGTCTACGGAGTTAGGTAATATGAGGAAATCGTGCACGCATATTTAAGGAGATATGGCCAATTTAAGTTTTT